>NC_135505.1:125176298-125323798 GCF_052857255.1 Amblyomma americanum
GACCAAAAAATAACAATAAATGAATTTTTTTCTCAAATTCTTCGGTAATTTTCCGTAGAAAGCATTGAAGTGAGTTCTCAAACGAGCTGCCGTTGACGCTTACCACGCCATATCTAATGACGTAACGAGCATCTGAATCATTAGAGCATGTAAATAAATGATGTCATTAGAGCGAAGTTTCAGAGCAGACCCAAATGACCAATATTTTAATGCGGCCATTTTCTCCAGCAGTAACGTACGAAAATAGGTTTGTTCCATTGAAAAAAAAAAGCCTCCGTCGAGCCGGATTCGAACCAGCGACCTATGGATGTCCGCATTAGGTAACCTCTACAGTCCACCGCTCTACCAACTGAGCTATCGACGGAACAGGGAAACCTGGCAAGCCGGCTTGAGTGGACTCTGGCGATACGCGTTTTGACCTACTTTACTTACAGCGGATATGTCTCGCACCTCTCTCCTCTAAACTAATTCAGCTGCGCCGTGCCACTTTACGACGCGAGCGAATTCATGGGGGGTGATCTCCCTTTCCCATCGCTACAACCGTCAATGCGTTCTACTGCTGACTCTCTCTACTGAACATTTACAAAGGCGCCGCTGAAAATTCGAAACTTAAAGTTCGAAATGTATTTGAATATCTCAAACTTTCCTCCGAGCTAAGTGCATTCAAGCTGAGAACATTTCAACGCCATGTCGGCGGGAATAATTTATATATCCGGGACAGTATTCCTTCTTGATGCCCCAATGTTTTTGGGAGAAATGCCGCTTGTTGTATCAGTTTCTTAGAATTTTTTTAAACAGACAGTTTATATATAGGTAACCCAATTTAATGCATCATCTGGCACTGTTCTGAAAAACCGTTTGGATGAATTGCGTGGCTCCATAGGATCTTCGGCGTTCCTCGAAAAAAGTGTATCCTGCCATGCGAGTGCAATAAAGGTCACGGTACGAAGCATATCAAACACTCCGTATTGCTGCTCCCTTGCACTTCACAGTGTTTACCGAAGCTTTTCAAGAATGAAAAGTGTATAATTCGGGGGCAGACCTTCAAGCAGTCACCACATCCGTGTTTCCTTCGTGATATGCCTGTCTCAAAGCACGAACATGGAACATTTTCTAAATAAGACAGTGCTTAGATTTTTAAGCATGAATTATTCAAGCGGAAAACTTTCATCTCACTTGCTGGTGTGCCCTTGAATTCTTTTCATGGGTAATGCGACAAGCACCTACGAAGTTGCGGCATTCAGGTTTTCGCTCGTACGTGATATCACTATGTGTAGAAAGTTAGCCGACCTCCACCAACTTGTATAACGAAAATTGCAAAAAGTGAAACTTTGATAGCTTTATTACTCTCTAATCCAAGTGGGAAGCAAGTGAGGAAGGGTACGGTATCCTTATCGTTCTGAAGCATTGACAAAGAAAATTTGTTCGTTATATTGAACACAAACCGCTTCTCAGGTAATTTTAGAGCTTCTACTGCTATATGGTCAATATAATGAAAAGCACATCGTTCCCTACCTAAAGAGCTGTGAAAAATTCCGGCGTTATAATGAACTAGCCTCGCTGTCGTCTTCAAGGTAACCTAAGTAGAGTTGTGTTGATTTCGACACGCGTTAGAACACATTTTAGTGCTTGTTAGCCCTTCTGACAGCGGTAAAATTCTGGGCTGTTGCAAACCGGTTTGGCTACAAATTCCACCGCGCTAGCGCGGTGCGCCCACACCAGCCCATAGAAGACAGGGGCGACGACCAAGGAGCCCTTTCTGGAAACGTATATGCACTCTCAGCAGAAAACATCCAGAGGCGGCCACGGGAGGGTGCTTGTGCTATGGTCATGTTCTGAACATAGCCAAAGAGCTCCATACTACAGATCTTCTCTGTAAAAGTGTATGACCATCACAACTGCCGATCCCGTGCTGCTGTACTCAACCTGCCTTATCAGTGTTAATTTTTTCAAGACATGCTCCTGACCATGCTTCGTCTTTATACCTTTCATAAAAACCGACCACCAGAAGCTTTTAATAATTCCTAACATAAACTTTACACTCCTAACACAAAACAGAGCGCACGTTAAAGAAACCCAAGGGGTCTAAATTTCCAGAGCCCTTCAATACGACGTCGCTCATAGCTTGAGTCGCTTTGGGTAATTAAACCCCCATAAACCAAACCAAACTTAACACGAGAAAGGTGCCAGGAGGGTGTTGTCAGATTAAAAAATTAAGTAACTTTGAGTTGGGTCGAAAATTATGACCTGTAGCCTATTTAGATGTACATGAAATATTTTTCTGTGTTTTCCTGTATGCGATTACGGCCGCCTCTGCACTTCAGTGCACTTCGTTGGGCTGCCACCGCCGACTGCAAGTTAGCACAAAACTTTTTGTTCATTTCGTTTGGCACCTCTCCCATAAATAGCAAACAACAAATTTCGGGTGTCTAATCGCTAATTCTTTATCACCACAACAACCTACGGCATGTTATGCCAGATCCCGGATGGCAACGCCCTCTCTTTTTCTTTCTTTGTGTGCTTTTTCTACAAGTCTAGATATTGATCCGGAAGGCTGCTGACAAACGCGCATTAGGGTTTGTCAGCAAAAGGTGTCCAGAATCACGTGACTTTGTCATACACAAAGCTCACGTCGTGCACCTCACCCAAAATTTGCTTCCACTGAGGAGTTAAAGTGCTGATCTTTTTGCAGCCATCTTGTGGAATCTTGCGCCAAAAGAAATCTTGTGGGCACCTTCAGGAAAGTCATGCTTCTCAATTTTAAGCTTCATTTTTGCGCTATGTTGCTTAAAAAAATAACAAATTTTGAGCTCTGTTGAAAAACTAGCTTTTGGTCTCTCTTTTTGCAATGAAAACTGTCAAAACTATTCTTTCGCAGCCTAGCGCTCGGCAGACTGGCCTGCTTGACAAGAGCTCTGAAACAAGGAGCATCTTTGAACTAACCTCTCGGGTGCTAAGGCATGGAGCTCAGGCTATCAGTACGTTGACATGTTGTAGTTAAGAGCGTCACGCGAGGCGAGGAACTAGGAAGGCGGCGTAACTCCCAATTTTCTAAAATTATGTTCCGCGCCCAAACTGTCAGCCTAAAACCTATTATTACTTCCTTTTCCTCAAAAACGCTTCTGTTTTCTGCAGTTCACCGACTGTTTCTTGCCCAAGCCCCCGTAGTGGGTAAGTGCCGTCTTTATTTGAGGCCAACAAACTTAAATTGTTCTGAAGCGAAAAGCCTCACTACGCCAGCTTTTCGAGCCGTCAGCGGGGCCGCAAGTTCGACCTGGGATGTAGCTAGAGGTCAAACAAGGAAATGACGCCTGGCTCACATATCTCAGTGGACAGCCGAACTGCTTCCGTAAGGGAAGAAAAATTAAATGAAAATTGGTTTTAAGCAAAGAAAATTACGCCTGTCTCGTATATCTCGGTGGACACCCGAATCGCGCCGCAAGCGAAGGAGAATGAAAGTTGGTTTTAAGAAAAAGAAATGACGCCTGTCTCACATTGCGCCATTTCCTTTCCCCAAAAAACCAATTTATTTTTTCAAATTGGCGTTATGAAATTATCTGAAGGGTTTGCGCGTCGTTTGCAACCGGATTTGGTTCCATATCTCCGCATACAACGAGCAATTATACTGTTGTACATATCGTGGAAGCTATATTAAATATATACTGTCTTGTGTGATCACCTTTAATGTCGTTTCGAAGAAAGCAAGATGTTTAAGAAATAAAAAAAATGCCTACTACTGTGTTTGTGTCAGTATGGCTATCGATGGAACCCGCCAGTCGCTCGACCAAAAACGTAGCGTGGGGGATGCCGCTTTCCGCGTTCGACCAGTGTTAACCAGAGCTAAACCACCAGCAATTTTTGATAGCCAGCCCTCGTCGTGTTTACTTCCTTTCTCAACGTCTCCTATGTTGCGCTGATCGTCGAGATGTACGATCAACTCTTTTTATCTGCGAAATAACACGTGTACATTTGCAACATTATTTTATCTTTCTAATAAAGTCGCTATATTCTCTTTAGGTGCGCTCATAGAACACAGCTGGGGCTAACGAACACTATCAGCAAAGCTAGCACGAATAATCAACCTTGCTATGTTTTTTGAACGCGTTGTATGTCAACAAGGACGAAACCAGACAGCGAATGGATGTGGCGAAACTGTCAACTTAATTTTGTTTCGAGAAAAGGCCATATTAAGGAAAATAAGACCATCCCTGAATATGCGTACCACTTCGCTAGTCATGGCAGTCGCCGGTCTTGTCGACAGCATAAAAAATCCTTTCAGCGTTGCCAGACGGAAGTTACCTACTGCATTCCTTTGTCTTGCGGTGTCAGTTGTGTCGGCCAAATTGTCCGCAGTCTGATTGTTAGATTGGAGGACCATTTAAGAAACGATGGAATCATCAAGGCGCCCTGTATGATTGCTCATCAATGCAAAACGTGCGAGGCTAACCCCAAAAAAATTCTTATCTGTGAAAAACTAGAGCACGGGCCACTTGCAAAGGCAGGATCACCAGGGAGATCGTAAAGGCTTTCTTTATCGCCAATACACGTGAAGGTGGTTTCAGCACGACTTCATCAGCGCTATCACCGAATGAGATGGCGCTTGTTGGAAAACAACTCAAGCAGTTAATGAAAAAAAGTGGCATGCATGATCAGTGATGCTCTCGTGTCCCTTAACGCGGCCTTTTTTCGCATAAAATTTCTACTCAAAGTTGCGCCACGTCCAGTCGTTTCCTCGTTTCGTCCTTTTCACCACACAGCGCATGCAAACAGCAGAGGAATAGAATTACAACTAGCCTTTTTTATCGCCTTACTAAACCTATCTTGCAACTCGACTATGTCAAAAGGCCACTGTTCGGAGGCTCAAAAGGAAAGCGAAAACACGTGAGAAAAAAAAAATCTGGATAATATTCATTTAGCGCACGCGTATCGATTCTACGGGGGATCTCTGCATGCAGCAGTCTCACTCGACATTTCAACAAACCAAGCAAGCAATAATCACGGCCCCATTCCTGTAAAAAATCGGGGAGTTTTAAAGTAGAGCAACTGGGTCACTGTTTTCGTGCAGCAGCCCTCTAAGGCTTTGAAAAATTGAGAGAAATGATATAAACTAAACTAAAAAGAAGAGCACTCCGTTGAGCTGGATTCGAACCAGCGACCTATGGATGTGCGCAATGTGTGAGCCTCTACACTCCATCGCTCTAACAACTGAGCTATCGACGGAACGAACGGACGAAGCAGGCCGGCTTGACTGGTCTGTGGCAAGCCACCTATATTGCTGCATGCCGCGCTTGTTCAGGGTCCCTCCTTCGGCGTTGCATCATTGGCTTCGCGGCCGGGAAATGTTCGTGCGGGCGCAATTTCTCTTTCTGATGGAGATGGTAAACGAGAATGCTGTGCACTTTCCGGCTGTTTTAAATCGAACATTGCCGAAAGCGCTGCAGAAAGTTTAGCCCAATATTTAAATATTCCGAACTTTCTATTAAACTCTGTGCATCCAAGCACACCGCATGTATTTTAACGGAATGCCCTGTCAATATTTTATGTACACTGTATAAGGTTCCAGTTTTGTGAGACAAAGGTTGTAAAATTTATCGTAGTTTATGAAAGAAGTTTTCTTGTAATGGGCAAGAAAAAAACGGCTTTGCTAGGTATCGTAGCTCTAAGCGCCACTTGGCAATGTTTTCCTTTTAAATATTTTGAATGACCATGCGCGGAAATTTGGATTATGAAGGTGTGCGGTGGCCCGTCATGATTCCGTTGCCGTCATGATTCGGAGAAACAAATAAACTCGCTTATTGCTCGTTTTGCGCTTCACACTTGCTAGGGAAGGTTTTCAAGCACAAAGCGAGCATGACATGACCGCAGACGCTCCTCCAGACAGGACAGGGAATGAGTTCTGTCCTCTTCTTATTTGCGTCGTGAAATGCGCGCGTCCCGAAGCAGAAGTATGTCGACTTTTCAGAAGAAGAGTGCGTTAAACTGATTCGTGGCATAAAGCACGAATCAAGCAATCGACTGGCTAAAAGTATGCCACCTCTTCAAAAGAACAGTGCGTTAAACTGATTTGTTGAATCACGCATGAATCAAGTGATCGATTGGCTAACCTACCACTCCCTGAACCGCAATTCGCCTCGATTCATGCGACAATGCAATAATCACCGAAAATGGCTCCTGCAATGAATTTGCTTGTTGTGGGTGCAGCTGAAGATATAAAAACAGTTCACCGGTGTTTACAAGTTTTTAAATTAGCTTTTACTCTTCATAATTTACACAGCTTTATTGCGGGCAGTTTGAAATGACGAATAGAAGAAAAGGGGTTAGATATGCTCATTTAGCGAATGGTCGCTTTGCCTACTAGTGATAATGGCCTGGCTGACTAGCATTTTAAATTACTTTTTATTTATGTGATAGTAATGTCGAGAAAAAAGCGCTAAAGTCCGAAGCTCTCACATTTGGATCAAAGCTAATTCCTGAGAAAATACAGCTCTAAGCTGCACCGCTGACGCAAAAGAAAAGAGCTCGTAAATGATAAGCGGTACCGAGTTCCACTGACCACCCGAATATGCGGCAAAGATGAGGCGATGCGCTGCATGCTTCTCCATAAGATATAATATTGATCAGAGAACACCTGTAGATTTGCGAAACGGTCCAGCGCTCCTTTAAATTGTCACGAGTATTAAAGACTTCTGCCTTTTGTGACAGCCACAAAATATGAATGGTATAAGTACGAAACTGATGTTTAGGTATGAAACATCCGCTGAAGAGAGCAGGTTGGACTGCGAGTTGTGCCATTTCTGATGCCGCCTAAAAACCAGGAATTTGGGAAAAGCGCTTCTAGTTCACTTCGCTGCCGCCCTGTGGGACATACTATTAAACATCGAAAATAGCCGATTGACAGCATTCGTGACGTCAGAAAAAAAAAAAAAACGCCGGAGTGGCGGCGGAGCAGAATGTGGTATGCCGCTATGCTTAACGCCACTGGCTGGTCTCTGTGCCGAATTCACCGTAACCTCGTCAGAGGAAGAAAATGTAATAATTCCTCAAAGCTTATGAAGACAATAAAAATTTCCCAGCGTTTTCGTGCTACAGCGTTACGCATTAAACTGTCGCTTTGCTACTTGCTCACTCTTTTGCCAATACCTAAGCCCCTCAGCAAAGTCTAACACTTAAAGGCTTTGTCAAAACCTCAACTACCGCCACGATCGCGACGGGTCCACGGTAGTGTCTGACGCTGGTCAAGTGGGTGCTGCAGGTCACGTGATGACGCATGTCCTTACATTGGCAGTCCACGCTATGAATGCACCGAAGAGGGCTTCATATAATTGTTCTCACTCCAAGAAGCCCCTGAAAGTATGCATAATCCAAATAACTGGTGGTTAATATCGGCCGCAAACAATAATCGCTGCTATTTCACCAGAAAATGCCCATTAAAAAAAGGGAGCTTAGCTGTCATTGCAAGGAAAATCAAACACATAGATTATGATGCAAACCGAACGGTAATAAAGATATGGTAATTACAATATTTTATTTAAGTTTAATATTTGGCATTTAGTCAGGAGACGGTTGATTCCTTCTCGGGTAGTGTCCTCTGTGCTGATACGATTCCGGACATCCGCTCGATCAGCAGCTGCTGGTGTTGCACGACCAAGCTGGATAGAGGAGAGGACCCACTTGTAACAAATAAGCTTTCGAGAAAGGCAAAAAGACTGAGCTTATAAATGTGCACACTGAGAAAGCAGAAATATAAATCAAGCAAATGGTTAATAATGCAAAGCATCCTTGGGTAGTGTGTCCAGTAACGTGATCAGCGATAGCGCGAAATAAAATTCGCATTTTGTCTGTACGTTTTTGTGCACAACCGTGGGCTGCTTACAGAAGGTCGCTTCCATAGAAGATCGCTGGATAGAGCGTCTAGAGATAGCGAATAAAATTTTATATAGGGCTAAAGAAGCAAATAAAATTCAGTGAAGCCAAGAAGTCATCCTTGTAAGGGCAGACGGTATGTAAATCTGATCGGAGAGGTTGATTAGGTGCCTGCAGAGCTGTTGGGTAGAACCTACGGTGACCGCTCGTCTCGATCTCGGGAGAGGAAAACTACCCTCGCGTTCTTATTCGGCAGCGCTCTTATGGCCTTCGATTCATTGCGCAACAGCTCACATCGTTCACATGTTATATGAAGCTGTCTTACTTCAATCCGCCGTCGGTGGGGGGGTGGAGTCCTACACAAGGCTAATTGTTAACCAGGAGCTAACCATATACCTATCCCTTTGAAATTATCTGTTTGCCAAGGTTGTCCATTATCACCTTTGTTGTTTGCCCTATATTTTGAACCCCTTTGCCTCAATATTATTAACAGCTCAACTATCCGTGGTTTCTCCCTGGCGCAATGTGAAATTAAGTTTTCAGCCTATGCAGATGATGTCGCCCTCTTTTGCTCAGACAAAAACAGTGTGCTTGAGACATTACATTGGACTGAACAGTTTTGCGAGGTATCAGTTGCGGCTCTTAATCTAGATAAATCCAAGGAGTCTTGGTTGGGCCTTTGGGGTACAGCGCCAAGTCATTATGGTGGCATAAGCTTGGACTGCGGGACCCTTCACTACCTAGGGGTTCGTCTTTACCAAATACGGAACAGTGGAGCCTGCTGGGATTCACTGATAGTCTCCATGAAACGACAACCCATGCTTGGATGGGCAGGGAACTGTCGGTGTTTGCTCGGGCTCAAGTCTGCAACGTTTATTTATTTGCAAAACTTGCCTATGTGTTGCAGGTTCTCCACTGTGCGAGGAAGAAAGTGCAGGTGATGCACAGTATATCCGCTACATTCGTATGGCTTTCCCAATGGGAACCCATGCGTCGCGATAGCCTATTTCGTTCTGTAGAGTATGGTGGAATCGGCCTTGTTCACTTATTTGTGCATTAGCTTGTTTCGCATTTTTTTCTTTTTCTAATTCTCAAACCACCCTTTTTCAGTAGCTGTGCTTATTAGGCGTATCAATGCTCATTTTCATTTCCTATTCGCACCGACTGGACACACACGTGAGGGGCCTTTATGGGGAATTTCTTAAGGAAGTTGCTGACACCTTCAATTTTTTCACTGTGCGCTTTTCTTTAGACTATATGTATAGCCTCTCCAAAAGGCAGCTGACTCAGGCACTTACAGAGTATTTGTTCTCTGTACAGTTGTATCGACAACTTTTTCTGGAGTTTCTTGACAACAGTGTTTTAAAACGTGTTAGGCGAATGTGCATTTCTTCTGTTGCAAAAACATTCTTTAAACTGCACACGTCTACGCTGCCTGTGAAAGCATGGCTTCATAATAAGGAGATGCTTGCGCCACGGTCGGTGACCAGCCTCCTGTGCAGCACACAATATACAATTGACAATTTTTTAAATCTGTTCATTGATGCTATGCTCTGGGACATATTACAACGAAGAATTAAGAAGGACATTCACATTACACCCTACAATATCTGTTTTTTGCCTGTAGAGAAAAATTGTGTTGTGCCATATGATCCATTTATGTTGCTGGGACTATTTAGTCTCTGGAAGAGCCGCATGATGGACCACCACGCCGAATCACCACGGTCGTGGAAATATTTGTTTCGTGAAAAATGCGCTTTGCTTCAGTGTGAAATTTGATGGAAGGACGACACTTCTGATAATCGGTGTCTTTTTTTTTTTTTGCTGGAGTCCAAAGGGAGCGCCATACAGTTAGGAAAAGGCAAGTCTCTGTGACGCCACATTGCGCCGAGTATTCGCTGGGCTGAATTAATCACGAGTGAACATGTGGCTCAACTAGGAACGGTTTTGGTATTCCTTCGTCGACTGAGAGAATTTCGCCGTGAGGCTTAACGGGCAATTTCATTAGCGCTTAATTTCAACTTACCTGCGCAACCCTTCGTTGTCCCTATTAACTGAGTAGAATAAAGGCGAGATGACGGAGACTTTCACAAATAATGAATGCTTTTATTTCTTTCGCAATTGTGTGAAATTTGACGGAACAACGAAATTTATGACGATCGGAGTCTTTTTTTGCTGCAGTCCAATGGGAGCGCCCTACAGTTAGGAAACGGCAAGTCTCTTTGACGCCACCTGCCGCCGAGTACTCGCTGGGCTGATTTAATCGCGTGTGAACATGTGGCTCAACTAGGAACGGTTTTATTATTCCTTCGTCGAATGACAGAATTTCGCCGTGAGGCTTGACCGATCGCCGATCGGTCACCGATCGCCAGAAGTTTAATCGTTTCTTTAACTTTCAAACATTCTTGCAGGGAATAAAAGCATTCTTTATTTGCCAGTTTCCGTCATCTCGGCTTTATTCTATTCACCTCATATGGACAACTAGGTATGCCACAGGTGAGTGGAAATTAAGTGCTAATGATATTACCCGTTAAGCCTCCCGGCGGAATTCTGGCAGTCGACGAAGGAACACGAAAACCGTTCCTGGTTCACATGTTCACTTGTGATTAACTCAGCCCAGCGAATACCCCGCGGAGTTAGCGTCAAAGACGCTCGCCGTTTCCTAACTGTATACGGCGCTCCCGTTAGACTCCAGCAAAAAAAGTCACCGAGTGCCAGAAGTTTAGCCGTTTCGTAAAATTTCACGCATTTGCGAAGCACAATAAAAGCAAACTTTTTTGTCAGAGTTGTCGTCAATTCGCCTTCATTCTATTCAGCTCCTAGTCAGAACGAAGGAGGCCGCAGGATAGGTGAAATTAAGCGCTAATGAAATGGCCCGTTAAGCCTCACGCCGAGATTCTTCCACTCGACGAAGGATTCCTAAAACCGTCCATAGTTGGACCATTTGTGCACTCGTCAATAACGTTATCTATGGTGATTCGGAAAAGTTCTGGAGGTCAGTGCTCAAAATGGATTCGTAATGTAGTTTTATCGTTATGACTCCAACATTTAATAATGTTTAGAGACTAAAATAAAAGAACGTTTGTTTAGAGCATTAAAAAAGCCTTTTCTACATAACTGAGAACCTCTATTATTTTTTTTACCTTAACGCTAGATTAGAATGAATCATGTAACATTAATGCAACTAGCATAACATTCTAATAACACTGCTCTAATGTTCAGTGCGACCGGGGCAGCTCATAAAGTATCTGGCAACGTTAGCTTGTAGTGGTTTTTCTCCTTTCATATAGAAAAATATGCGGATTTGGGTTTTATTCTCCTCTTCATGCCGGTTTCCTAGTAAAATCTCTTTTAGCATTATTTTTTGCGAGCAAGCAGAATAAAGCTAAAAGTTTTTCAGCGGAAACAGAAAGCGCAGGTCTTTTTCTATTTCGCTTACCTCGATAATAATCAGTTTTCAATGTGAAACTTTATCCCATTACACTATAAACATTTAGACAATCGTACGAGCAATCGACGACGGTGTGGCGGTTTCCTGTGTACGCGCTACAAATTATAAACATTACTGGAGCATAAAAAGACCAGACGTGAGATGAATCACATGGGATCACTCGACTAATCGAAGGTATTGAAGTCAGCGGAAAAGTTCGGAGGAGGGCCTTCGCAGCGCGGGGCATGGTATGGAGCATCTTTGTCAGGTAGGTGCATGTACCGGTCCAGCCGCCTAGTGGTCGCTTTCGGAGGCTGCGCACCAGCGCTTTTATTTTCCACCATTAGAGAGCAATACCTTCTCCTTGTTTAATGGGAATGTGATCCCGACGCCCAGAGATGGAGCCACCATGCCCGCCGAGCCACGCATTTTGTGGCCCGGATCGTAACGCCGCGACGACGCTAAATAAGCAGCGGCTGGCATCCCAGCACCAGGGGTATAGAGCTTGGTCCGAAAACTAGCCCACGCAAACCCACCCTGTGCGCTGACATCTTAGAATTTTCACTATGGCCAGAACACTTTTTTTCAGAGCGGTCAGAATTTACACTCTGCCTGCTGAAAACGTCGTGCACAAAACCAGCATCTGTAATTGTTGCGCAGTTAAAATGTGCTTAGGGCCTACTGTAGTTCAACCCAGTAAACGTGCTAAAGCATATGTTTCTTCTTTAATTGGAGGGAAAACTTAAGCTCCGCCGTAAGGGCATCACGCGATATCATTAGTCGGTTATTGCCCGTATGTGAAGAATTGGTCATTCCCTACTTACATTAAATAATCGCGGCGAGTTTTCATACCAATACCAGAACAGTGGCGCATCAGTTAAGCGATGCGCCACTGCACTGGCGGGTGGCTGTTTCTCTCACAGCCGCCGGTAGAGACTATGCGACTCATGTTGCTCTTCCCCAGTGACCTCTCGCGACGAATCAATAATTTAACTGCCACCTGACACCTCCATCCCATTGTGTGCCGCTTGCGCGACGGACCACCGAACTTACCTGAGCATCTTCCTATTGGGTGCAGCTTGCGATAGTCTCCTCAGAACGTTTTCAATTTTATTTCGGCATATGCCATAAAGGAATAATTTGGTACGCTGCATACTAAATAAAAGAAATCATATAAGCTGTTTTTGTGCGGCAACCGAAGAAGTCACCTGCTATTATTGCTGTCAGTCAGACACCTGGAGAAATCCTCCTCCCTTGCCGCCGTTAGTCACACGTCCTGTAAAACTCCGCCGGACTTACCCAAGCTTGGTCCGATTGGGTGTAGCTTGCGCTACGCTCCTCCAAAGTTACTTGAGTTTTCGCCAATTGGGTGCCGCTTGCGCTATTCTCCTAAGAACGTTTTCATTTTTATTCCGGCATATGCCATAAAAGAATAACTTGGTACGCTGCATACTAAATAAAGGAAATCATGTAAGCTGTTTTCGTGCAGGAACCGGAGAAGAAGGCTGCTGCTCTTATTGTTGTCGGTCAGTCACTTGGCGAAATCCTCCTCCCTTGCCGCCGTTAGCCCCACGTCCTGTAAAACTCCTCCGAACTTACCCGAGCTTCTTGCCATTGGTTGCAGCTTGCACGACGCTCCTCCGAGCGTTTTAATTTACACTTCGTACACTTACCATAAAGGAGTAATTTGGTTACGCCGCATACTAATTAAAGAAAATCATTTAGGCTCTGTTCTGCAGGAACCGGAGAAGGCTCCTGTTCTTACTCTTGTCGGTCGGTCACTTGAAGAAATCATATCCTCCCTTGTCGCCGTTAGTCTCAAGTCCTGTTAACTCCGCACTGACCCGAGCTTCATTCCCATTGGCTCCTCCGAACTTAGCCGAGCTTCCTCTCATTAGGTGCTGCTTGCGCGACGTCCCTCCGAGCTAACCCGAGCTTACACGAGTGACTCAGGTTAGCACGAGTTTGTTCAGAGCACGAGAGAAGACAAGAATACAAGGTTCTTTCTCGGGGTTGGCAAGTGTGGAATAGTGCTCTCACTAAAAGCAGCTTTAAAGATTACCTTTATTATGTCCAGAACACCTAAGAATTTGGTTTATAACTGAAGCAAGCGCATAATCACCGCAGCATTTAAGCAGAAGCGGCTGAAGTTTCGGTCTTCTTGTTGGGAGTGCAGCGTTTTCTGTGGCTTCATTCCCAGTTACGCATGAGCGCGAAAGTGCACACTGGTGATTCTTTATGCTTAAAATATCGCAACAAACGACTCCTTCCCATTCTCAGCTATAAAGCTAACCGAAGGGCAGTTATGAGGAAGCTATTGTTAATGTAACAGTCCCTTTCCGGGGCCGCCTTGCCCAGCGTTCGCAAAAAAGAGCGGACAACACACACGAGTTCTGAGCAACGTTTTTTTTTTTTGCAGGCTTTTAACATAGAATTACCAAACAAAATATTCACCGCAAAGTGACTGCCACTCAATAAAAGTGTGTCGAGGCACAAATTCGTTCATTCCGTTTCCTAGACGCAGCACCAGGGCCGCGTTTAAACCTATTATGCCATGTCTAGAACTTTTACACCTTGGAAAACGTCAGTACGCTGTGGTTCTGAGTAAGTTTCTTACGCCCAAGATCCGAAATATTCTTCGTAATTTCTCCACAATCACGTGATATACAGTAATACCGCGCACATTTTGTAACGCGCCCGGCCAGCAAACAAGTCAACTACGCCACTGAGAATAAAAGATGATACTGCGGGCTCGTTTAGGTTGGTAAAAAATAATCCCAATGTTTCGTTGCGAATAGAAAACAAGATATATAGGCATAAGGACTGTCTCAATAACTCGCGGATATCGGCGCAATTGCGATGTTACAATTGGTGCACTGAGGGTAAACTAGACAGTAAGCCAGATCTACTGCTCAAGTAGCGGTAGGAATTTTATTTATTTATTTATTTATTTATTTATTTATTTATTTATTTATTTATTTATTTATTTATTTATTTATTTATTTATTTATTTATTTAGCATACACCTAAAGGCCCTCCTTCGAGGGTACACCAGAAGAGTGGTATACTGTGACGATTAGGCACTTTTCAAGCTTGTGCGCTCGACTTATGCGCGGCTAGGGCTACGTTCAGAGCATCCGGCGCGCAGATTACTACAATACATGCGTTCATATCCCAATAAGATGCAAACAAAATGCTAGTCGACAACGCATGTCCAGGAATTTCGGACAAAATTTTGAAAATTGGAAAATTGTAAGCTACTTACTCAGTAGTATTGAAGGTAGTGGTCCATTCTTCTGATACGAAAGAGTTTTCTACACATCAGAAGAAAGGACCATTACCTTGAATATTACCGGAAAAGTACCTTACAATTTTACAATTTTCAAAATATTTGTCAGAAATCGCTGGACATGCGCTGTCGACTAGTATTTTGTTTGCATCTTATTGAAATATGAACCCATGCATTCGAGTAATATGCGCGCCGGATGATCGGCACATAGCACTAGTCGCGCATAAGTCGAGCGCACAAGCTTGAATAGTGCCAAATCTTCACAGTATACCACTGTTCTGGTGTAAGGATAAACGTCGTTATACAAACAAAATTCCAACCGCTACTTGAGCAGTAGATCTTGATTACTGTGTAGCTTACACAGTAAGCCAGTAAGCCACTAAATGTTTCCATAGGTCGCATCTAACAGTTAAGACTCCCACAGAAAACCAATGGAGAACGCTTTTGACGATAGCAAAAACGCAAATAGAAGAACAAATTCAAGACTGCCGTTGGGTGATCTGGATATGTGTTGATTGCTATAGTTAAATCTCAAATTCTAAGCAAAAATTATGTTCATTAATGGTTTCCCGTTCAAATATGCCTTTGCCCAGAATTGCTGGGTATATACAGTGGATATGCACCTTTAGTAGGCGCCATCAGTAGTTGTTTTTAAACCGCATAGTGGGAGACCATTTCTTTAAAGACGGGAACGCTGGAACGCGTGAGCTGAATTCGAAGCTTTTCCTTTACATTGATCTTGAAAGTAACACAGAAAATTGTTTTTCGAGCAGAAATGTGAGAACTGATTTTTATTACTTTTTTCAGTCGCTTCGATATCTGCAACAGCGCGTAATTGTTCAGAAAAGTCAATTGCCTAGCACGTGTAAAGCGGTTAGTGAGCAGTGTTGAATTGTATAATTACCGTACGGAAATTGTTCCCTGCCGTGCAATGAAAAAAAAACTATATAGAAGCACTCGTATTCAGGTAGATGCGTAAAAATTATTTTTTTTTCGATTTGCGTGGCCGGGATTAATTTGCTTACGGAGTTTTTATAATTCAACACTGTTCACTAACCTTTTGCAGTTGCGCGTCGGCCGCAATACGTGAGCTTTCTAAATATCTTTTCTTTATGCTCATCTTCAGAGAAGATTGTAATTAATTTCTAAACTGTTACACAGAGAAACAATTTATGGTTCATAGTTAAAGGGGCACTTCGCACGATCTTCACAATTTTTTTTGGACACGACTTCATTACTATTTAGAATATCTAGCTTGGAAGTGAAGATTAAGACCATGAGGAATTTGTCTACAGTTCAGCGGGAGAAAAATTTATTCACTTGCATTAGCTCGCTGTTCATTGTGAAGAGGATGATTTCCGAGAGTTTTATTACGGTTTTATTTCTCCCGCCCGTTAACATATATGCAGTTTTCTGTTATCCCATTTGCAGCTATACATTTACGCTTTTTCATGCCTACTAGATTTCCTGTGGCTTAGTTATAGTATCGTAATCTTTACAAAATTAAACAGAAACTAGAGGTATTAGTGCTCGCTGCATGTGACATGATTCCATCAAAGCAATTTTTTCCTCCTGACTACCGAAAAATGTTTCCTGATTTACGCTACACTAACGGCGGTAGCCACTGTTGACATCTATTCGGATACAAAGGACGGAGTGGGCTGATGCAATGCATAATTAATGTCCATATTGTTGCAGGACAACTCTTCCAAGTACAACACATGTGCGATTTGCAGGAATGCATATAAAATTGCTCATAATTACTTAAATAAAACCATTTCGACTAGTATGCATTTTATAGATGAAAGATTTTTAAGCACGCCTAAGCATTCGGCAATAACTGCAGAGACTGCCGTCCAACTGAAAAGTTCGGTGTCTCACAGTGGGAAAAAAAATGTACTAAAAATATGGAGGCTCAGCCAAGAAAAGACTACAAAAGTTTCTGCCGTCACAAAATATTCTCTTTCATGTTTTTAGCCAAATGTATAGTAACAACAAAGCTTTGTGTAGATACTGCAGAAACATACTACAGAAAAAAAAAAAGATTTTGACTACAAGAAGTATAACAAGAAAAAGTGACAATACCACGCAAGATATTACAAAACAACAGAAAATCTACCGCTCCGGCTAACTACAACGCATTCTGTCGCATTTTTGATGCAGTTCTTTAGTTTTGTTTGACTGGGAACTTATGTGCGGGGTTGGATTTCACGTACCTTTCACTGCCTAAATAAAAGAAAAGAAAATCTGCAATACTCAATATTGATTGCTCTGTATTCTAATCTATTTGTTAACCTAAAAAACGGGAACGTTCGTGGTCCCTACAGAAGAGAGAGCTGAGTTTCATCGCACCGCTTACGAGAGCGCCAACTGCAAAAACCAGCTGAATCACTTGGCATCAGGTTGTACATCCCCAGAGAGCCCTGTCTTTTATAAAAGAAATAAGCGACAGCGATAAGGAAGCAGAACCGCGAGACTTACGCCGAAATTCCTTGAAGAGGGCTATCGTTATGATAGGAAAAACACAAGACTAGAGTGATACCTTTTCATATTGCATTCTCTTCCGGTTCTTACTGCGGCTAGTTCATCGTCACTATTAAAACTTCAAAGCCAGATACTGTACACTCTAAACACCAATACACCTGTATGGAAGTAAAGAAGGGAGTGAGCTGTTCTTCAGCGCACACCCTCTTATGAAAGGGTGTGCCCTAGAGGACAGCTTACTCCATTTTTTACTCCTTTCTGTTTAGAGCATAGGAAGAGGAAGCAGACGACAGCTATCTTCCAGCATGGTCGTCCTTCCAGGCTACAGGCAGGTGCGTCTCGCAGTGGTTGACGGAGCTGCAGTCGCACTTGACGTCCACATTTCCTGGGCATCCGTACGCGAGCGGGAAGTCAGCCATGGTCCGGGACATGTCCCTGCACTTGTCGGCGTTCTCCTTGCGTCCGCAGCCGACGGCGCAGAGGCCGAGGAAGAGGAGCCGTCGCCGGCCCTGCACGTCCAGACGTCCGGATGTCACAGGGTCCTTCTCGGCCAAGGCCATGGTTGTAGCAGCCGCCCATCTCGCCCCCATGAAAGACTCGACCGTGTCTGTAGCAAGGACCACCAGGAGACGGAGGGGTTACTCGCTACTGCAGCAAGGTTCTTGATCTGCCAAGTACGTGCCTAATTACTCTTGAAGAAACCTATCGCACATGAGGACTTGGCAGCACGCTCAGCAGAATAGTTTAACCTAGACAAGATCTCACAGAGAAAGTCAACGCCATAAATTAGGGTTATCAGAAACTTGTCAAATACAATGCCAACGAGGTTCGACATATCTCACGAGGTAATGCATCAAATGAACTGAAGTGTCTTAGAGAGAAAGGGGAAAAAATTGAACGTTGACACAAGTGTCTTAAAGAGCAGGTGAGAGATCTTGAGCATTGAATCTGAGACTGTGCACATAAGGCGTCCGTGTCCACTTTACGGTGAAAACGCCATTCTTGCCTTATAAAACAGCACCGCACACAAACCAAGCTCAAAGCTGATGCCAAAAAGTCAAAGCGTTCTCTTTTTTTTACGCTGGCGTTTCACTGCTTGAAAAATAGCGTAGCTTGCTATTAGTTTACGCGCAATAGCTTTGTGCTTCAGTAAATAAAATTTTGTTCAGTTGACACAGTATAAGTTCGCTGCGCCCACTTATTCAGAACAGCAGCTTGGGTTTACTGGTTATTCATCTTCAAGTAACAGAGCAAGTAAAAGCGTGCGAAAGGTGTTCAGGTATGTCGACGACTACATAGCGCTTTGTGATGGCGGCGGCACGAACACCCTCGACGTCACCTTAAAGGATGTAGCCTCCTTTAGTCGTGCTCTCCAGCCCTTAACTGTTACGCACGAGATTACTATAAAAGGGTCGATCAGATTTCTTGATCTAAGACTTCGTTTCACTAAAGGGAATGTGTGCTGGGCCTATGAACCCAGAGGCGACAAGGCGCCAATGCCTTTCCAATCGGCACACACCAAACTGGTAAAAAGGGCAGTTACAAATCTGTGTTTGTCAAATGCGCTCAAGAAGTCGTGCATTCACACGATGGAAGCTAGCTTTCGTCGCCAGATTGAACGCCTTATGGAAGCTGGGTATGCCTCGCACCTACTTGTTTCCGTCGCGGAACAATTAAGCAAGAAACTCAAACTGCGCGACAGCAGCAGGAAGCCGAAAGATGAAAGAAAGATTGTGTCCCTTCCATATGTCTATAACACCTCCCACCGCCTGAAAAAGAAGTCTTTTCCTGGGCGTCAACGCCGAGGTGCCAGAAAAACTGCGCGGGTGTAAAACAAACTCTTTTTACAAGACTCGCTTTGTCGCATGCGCGGAAGGCGTTATATATTCCCTGAGCTGAAATTTGGAGCAAAGTACATAGGACAGACCGGCAGATGCACTAACGAAAGACTGCAAGAACATAAAATTATCGTCGCTTAAGCACGCAGGCATACTGGAATACATGTGAGAGGTTGCCCATCTACGACTTGCATGGCTCAGTATGCACAATGGATAAAGGGATCGATAAACACGCTGAGCAGCTGTTTCGTGGGATAGCTGAGGCAGTCGAGATAGCAAAACTTGGAGATCGTTTCAGCAAACCATCTGTACTTTTTCCAAAAAAAGAACTGGACCAGTTGGATATATGACGACTCTCGTGGAAGTAATGATACCTGTGGCAGAAGTCACGCGTCTGTGTCTGGTGCGGCTCGCAACAATGTATAAAGCAATGCATACCTCGAGACAAACTTGTTAAAAGTCAGCGCTCGTTGTGTATTTTTGCTCGATGTGTTCCGTCTGTGTTTTTTTTTCGCTGTTATTTGAAGCCCAGTTATTGCACGACTTCAAAGCGTACATGCGACGCATATCTGCAGCTAACACGCTCCTAATAGCTCCCACTTCTCAGACTCCATGCTCCTGGAGATCAGACCTGCTCTAACGGATCATAAGCCTTGATACGGCTTATGACGACGGTGCAAAAGTGGTCATTTGGAATTAATTTTAAGTTAAGCGATTTAGAACCAAGAAAAGTGCACTGTGTTACAACGGAGACGCCGGCTGTCGCCATTCGCCTTAATGGAAGCCTTTCTTACATCTAACACTGATAAGAAATAAGTGCTCGTACCGTTCTGGGGGCTCCTGTTCAGGCTCTTGTTTAACGACTGGCCGAAGCACGACTTGACGTAGTCATCCATGCCGCTCCCGTTCACCGCGACTCTTGGCAAAATGGGAGGCTTTGCGACATGGTATGATACCGCCCTCCGATAGATGGCGCGCAGCATGAGGTACCGCAGCATAGACCGACCAAAGTCCAAATCCGGGACGCTCAAGGACAGGAGGCCCTGAGAACGGACCAGCGCCGGTGGGATTCCGAACCTTCCAGCACCAGTCTTGCGGTAGCCCAGCTCCCCCATGACCAGCGCGTGGCCTTCGGCGAACAACGCGTCTCGGTCGACGGTGCCCACCCGGGTGGATACCACAGCTGCCATGTTACACAGGAAGCTGTCGTTCATCTGAACCGGAAGCGGCTCAACGGGAATGGTGCCGTTGCCCGGTAGGCCTAAAGTAATTAAAGAGAAAAAGAAACTGTAGAAGAGGCGTTATGTAAATGTTCCAGAGGGTCATGTCAATGTGAAAGGGGTTTGGTAGGCAACCATAACCGTTATCGCCATCACCAGTCCAGCCTACTTCACTGCATCACCTGGTAATTAATACTGGCCAAATACGACTGTTACGCAGTTTGTCTTTGCGGAAACAAACAAAAAGCTGTAACTGAGAAAAAATTTGCCTTGCATGCGGGATGTGTAGGGTTTGATGCCAAGTGGCGCGAGGTGGCCACAGGTTATACAATGGGTGCAAGCTTTCTCCTGGCCTGGTGCTCATCCGCTGTGAGGTGAAATGCTCGACAATTGATCTTTGACCCCAGTTTGTACAACGAAAAATACCTTGTGCCACTGAGTGCTTTGCCCAAAGCTGCCCTAAGGCCCAATAAAAGTATCTCATCATCATCATAACAGTGAAAAGAAGTTACTTTTACTCGTATCACTATATTCCTAAATAATTTTCAGTACACTTAGATTCGGTGCTTGCAGACATTTTGAATCCATCATTCACTTCTGCTCTGTGTTTCCGAATGCTTGGAACGTTGATGAAGTCCTTCGATGCGAGACACGCCCCCTTCGCATTCGGCCTTCAGATGTCAAGTTGCAGCTTGCAGAATGCAGCGAAAACTTAATACGCTGTATGACAGTGAAATGATTTATTCTACAATACCCAAAAAATCGCATTAGTTTCCTCACAGGAACAGGCTGTTAAATATCTCGTCAACAATACACCTTTCTAACTGCTATTTTGGCTGTTGACTCGTGTCGCACTCATACTCGGGGATTAATTTTATTTGCATAACTACCCCGCATTGTGAAAGCGGTGAACTGGCCCTTACCGATAATATGAGTTGAGGTGATGTTGAGGAGCTCAGTGTCAAGGTAGACACCGGCGTTGACAACGTTGTCGCTGCGTACGACGCCCATGACATCCTCGAATGCATTGCTGAACCTTGCAACGTCGTTCTTTTTAAGGAACATCCCGCCGAGCCACGCAGGGAAAAGGTGATTGAAGTGCCACGCAGTCAGAATGAGGCACCACTTGACGCCAGCAAACGGGTCCTGGAAGCTGGCGTAACGAGCGTAGTACGGAAACTTCATAACCTGAAAAGCAAAGTTGTTATTCCCATATGTCGCTGCTTCCAGGCCCGCCTTACACCCTTCCACAATACGTGAGGGTGTGGAGCCAAACCGAACAATATACAGCAGAAAACACCTGTGTGGAGCGGTAGGAGGAGCTGTTGGTCAGCGATACTCTGGAGAAATAACGGGTCCTTATCCTACAGGTCTGCCTGGCAGCTCGCGCAAGTGGAGCCCTGAAATAAGGACGCACTCCCCTCCCTCCCCCGATAAGCACGAGCAACTGTCTTTCGTTTAAAAAAGTTCTTCCACCTCATCCTTCACATATATATTAGCGGTGTTTGTGGAAATGGCTGAGTAACAGTTTCACTTTTGTGTGGACGCCTCACGCTGTTTTAAAGACTGTGGTGAGGGAAGGGGGTCTCGTGCATTATCCATACTTTTAGTCTGTAGGTGTCTAACTGTTATCAAAAGCAGCTAAGGCACAGCTAAAGTTGCTGTGTTCTAAAAAGTAGTAGATGAACTGTGCATACTCCATCAATACCTTACTCGGCACTAAGCATGCAAAGTTTCCTTCCCATTGGGTATTGCACAGCCATCCTTCTCGTGATCTCCTGTCTTTTCCACTAAGCCAGTCAGTTGATCTTCCCTAAAAAAAGTTTCAAAAGCATTTTCTTCTCGAAAACAAGCAGCTGTAGGGCGAAAGATTTATTAGATCATAGCTTACCGGCTTAGCAGAATAATCAGCGAAAGCTGATTCCCATTAGCGGCCGAGAAGTATGGAGTGTCAAGCCCGTTTTGAAATTTCACAGGCTTCTGTCTGGTTGGGCGTCTATAGCGTCAAATGCATATCCGGCCTTCTTCCGTTTGCGGCCTTACGTTCGATCGCGTTCCCGGCACACGTCGTGGACCCTAGAGCCCGCTTGCATGAACCAAATTATCTATTTGCCAGTGCTGTACTCGCCGCCTAAAATCTGAAAATTTATAAATTGGTTTTTGAGGAAAGGGAATGGTGAAGTAACTGTCTCACATCTTGGTGGACACCCGAACCGCGCTGTGAGGAAAATGATGGGAGGAAATGAAGGTGAGAGTGAAAGAAGAAAGGAAGTAAGAGGTGTAGTTGAGGGCTCCAGAATAATTGCGACCACCTGGGAATCTCATGTAGAAGTCATCGGACACCTCCCTACAAAGAGGACAGCGCCCATCAATTTGGGGTCAGAATTTCTCGCTATTGCAGGACACAACAAAGTGTTGGTCTGCAGGCGCCCGAAAGTTCGCTCATGGGCTTTACTGAGGCCCCTAGCGGGGACCGGAAAAAAGCCGATTCAATTCGTAATAGAACTCCTGAGTTTCGCCATGATTTGGGACTGTCAGAAGAATCCTTCCCTTTCCCCAAACCCTTCTACTTCCCGAGAGGCATAGGAGACAGCCCTGCTCAACTGCTCTGGGCTGGAGTCTGAAAGTGCTCGAGTCAAAGGGGCGCGAGTTGTGGCCTTGTCCAGCGGTGTCCAGTACAAAGGACTCCACTTATGTAAAGGGCCATTTTTGGCCTGTAAACTGTCCTTCCACTGAACAGGAAGTTTTCACCGCCACCACGACTCAACGTGCACTGGCATCGCACAGCCCACAGGCGCCTTTGCGTTTCGCCAACATCGAAACGTGGCCGCCATGGCCCTGATCGGACCCGGGAACTCCGGTTCAGCAGCCGACTGCCTTAACTACTAAGCCACAGCGGAAAGTGCAGTCTAAACCCTCCGCTCGCTTTAAGGAAAGGAAAAGCGTATGACTGGCTCCATGGGTGAGCGGGCACGTTCATTGCGCTTTGAGGTACGTGGTGGTGGTGTCAGCCTACAAAAATACGTTAGACCTAACGCATTGCATGGGTGCTGTTTTACTCCCTAAATTGCTTCTGCTGAATGGTTTGTACAAATTTATTATGGCTTTTTCTGTAAAATGACTCACCATGGACAACATGCTGAGGAGCCCGTAGAGCCCGATGACTGGAAGCTGTTCTTCACGGAGCAGCTGCATAATATCTTTGATGACTCCCTCCCCTCGCACAAAAATCTGACTTTTATCCGTGAGATTTGGCAACTTGTTCGGCCTGTCCATATTGAGAGCATCGAGCCAACTGATCGGTCGGAGCCCCTGCACGAGCTCGCCGACAGTGAGCGTCTTAAAAGCGTCGCTATAGTTAAACGCCGACACAAGCCTGTCCACCTTATAGTCCAAGTTGATTACCTGATCTACTTGATGGGTGAGGTTTAAACCAAGGCATATGATGGCGTCCACGAAGTATTGCCTCACACCTGGACTGTACAAAAAAGTTTTAACTATTGACAAGCCGACGTCAAGGAAAAGTTTATCGCTCAAGAGCCTAACGTCAATAAAGGCAGAAAGGCCGGTCCTTTGGCTCGTGGTCACTGCCATCTCGACAAGTCTTTCCGCTGAAGGCACCTCTAGCCAAGACTTCTGATCGATGGATAGGATGCCCAACACGTCTTCGATGTTTCCTCCAGAGGTGCGCCCTGTGAACATCCAGAAGCAGCTGGAGTGAAAGAGTGCCATCTGTTGGACCGGAAGATCGTACGGTGCTGTCCTGCCGTCGTAGATGTCGAAGGAAACGTTCAGGAGGCTGTCGTGGACACGGGAGTTGAAGAGCGTCACGACCTCTGATAGGTAGCTGTCGGCTCCGCTCACTGGTGGCTTCCAACGACCGCACGCATACTCGTAGAAGTCACGACAGGGGTCAGCTTCGAGGTTCATTGCCCATTGAAGCTCCTGAATCGCGACATGGCAGGAGTCGTTCTTTGGCAGGTCCCTGCAGGCTTGGGTGAGGTCCATTATGGCGTCCTTCGAGCGGAAGCGAGAGGATTCACCGCTCGGTTCACGCCTTCGCAGCGTCAGCAAGAACGCCATGCCGATGATGGCCACGATAACAGCAGGAATGACAATGAGGACCATGAACAGGAACGAGAAGGCCCTCTGGTTCATTCTAATTTTCCTGTCCTGTTCTTTAACTGCAAAGGTTCGAAACACAAGCCACAATCAATACCTCGCTATTTCATGCCCAATAAGGTGCGCAAAATCCAGATACTGAGTTTAATTAACGGCGATACTTTCAAGAAAACATTACGTAGTGTGGAATAAAAAATGAAGTTTATTATCTAATAGACTGAAAAGCGTTTTGGGAAGGCGCTATGGCATTTTTGACACCAAAAACACAGCTATTGTACCAACGCTCGTACATGGTTCGGCGTTGAATGCCCCTGAAAGAACGGGAGCTAAGTAGTGTACCATGATCGAAGTTATTAGGAGTATTTTAGAACGGTGCTTGCGCCTGGAATCGCACATAAGACAAATATACCCGGTCGTCACAATACGGGCAACAACCCCTTTCCGACAAATTTCACTTCGCTGTTTTGTGCATAAAATCAGAGTATAAAGCTTAGGCAGTCGTCTAAAGCTTTGCGATTTTGTGGAAAGCTCTGAGGCTGCCAAGCGGAAACAACGAGAGTGCATTATGAGAGCCGAGTATTACGTAACGTTTTATGCATTAGCATGTATAAATATTTTTACAGCAAAAAGAGACCGCATTTGAAAAAAATAGCCAGTCGCAACAAAGCTTATGCTTTTGAAGCTTATAGTACGCGAGTAATTGCAGGTGGCAAGCAGGAACGTTTACATACGCTGTCTACACGACATGAATGCCTCTGGCTTCAATCGCGAAGTTAGGCCTGGCCTGAAGCTTGAAATGCTTGCCATTGTGAGCACTATAAATACTTTTGTTTAAGAGAGTTCGCAAGATTTTTCGTGACGTACTTGTTTTGAATCACCTCTCATGGTTCTAACTGCTTCATTTGTCCACAGCAGCTGTACGCACTCGCCGCAGAAGCAGCGCTTTAGAGTTTGGAGATTCGGGAACAATGGTCTAGCTTTTTCTTTCGCCATGCCTTACTCATTGCAATTCAAAGCCCGATTCGAAGTAGGCAGACTCATGACTGTCTAGTCGACCGTAGTCGTCTGCAAGGGAGCAGACTGGAAAAGGGTATGCGGGAGACCAGCATTAGAAACCGGATATAAACTCAGCAGACACGTTGAATTTTGTCTAGAATAGCCTCATAGTCATTGGATCAGAGAGCACCAGACACACGCTTCAATTCCAACGACGATCCTACATTTGTTTTTCAGCAGTCAACATTTAAAGTAGCCTCCGGATTTAAATTAAGCGTGACTACCAGCACGCACAGAGATGTCATCGCCCTCAGGAGGTACTGCCAGCACGTTTGCGGGAATGCCAATCTGCCATCACAAACCGTTTGTTCGAGGCTCACGCCACGGGTGGCTGATAAATGCAGTTAGCCTGGACACCGCGCTCTCTGACGGCAGATGACGCAGCAATGCAGTTTTGTTTCGGTCCACCACGCTTCGAAGATTCCGCAAACTTTTCCGGCCGACAGTATTCGACACCATCTGGCTTCAGAGCGCACAGAGGAGTTTTAAGGAAAAGCGCTATACCGGATGCAACCAGCGCGAACATCTGCGGGTTATGATAAGGCAAGCGCCACTCACCCTCATGGTATCTGGCTTTCATTTCCGCCCAAGCAAGGTTTCCAGGTCTGCGAGGTGCGATATCAGTGTCGATTTCGGTGTCATAGATTGGTCTGCGCAGCGTCCTGACGTTTGCCCCGGGCCATGACTTGGTGCTGGCCAAAGATAGTGACTTGGGACGCGGAGAAACGCTACGTCGAACAGGAGAGCCGACGGCGCCGTCGGCACGTTTGCTGCCTCCGAATGAACCGACTCCCGTGCCATCTCGAGGGGTTGAGGAAGCTCCGCTGGGACCAGGGGCCAGGTCAGAACAGGGGGCTACTGGAGTGGGGAACATCGGAGGCGCAGAAGTCGTGTCCTCAGCCATAGCTCAGAGCTGACTTCTTCTTCTTTAGCCTATAGTGAGACACGCTCGCGGCGAAAACAGAAAGAGAAAAAAATGACGCGCGCTTACTTTTGTTTATTTCGCACACTTGCCATAAGCTTGTTAGACTCCCTAACTACCCTCAACCACCTGTGTCACGGAAACTGAGTTGTCCAATTGTTTAGATCATGCTACGTTTGCCGCATGCAATTTGCAATACAAGTAGTCACAGCCTGGTTATGGCCATTCTTCCTTGTGGGCATGTGCCATTTTATCATGCAAACAACAAAAACAAGGCATAATTTGGGCTCACTGCGTACGAATTAAAGGAAATAATGCAAGCTGTTTTCGTGCAGGAACCGGAGAAGGTTCCTGCTCATACTGTTGTCGGTCAGTGAGTTGGAGAAATCTTCCCTTGTCGCCGTTGATACCATTTCCTGCAATACTCGTGTTCGTGAAGCCTTTGTATCTGCACAAGTCCACAGCAGGTGGCGAACATCTTATCCTAACGCTACGGCGAGGGATCAGCCTTAGCAAGTTAGCGAAATGATTGGCGAAATGATGACGCAATTTACAACCAGTTTGGTGATAGGTGCTGTTGATGTTATTGTGATGGAGTGTTCATGGCTAAATATTAAATAAAGCGAACGCGCAATATTTCGTGTGGCTAGTGCGGTAATCGGCCCTGAGCCGCTTCTGTTTCTTTCATACTGATAACGACTACTTAGTGCACAGGGGAAATGCGTCCGCATTAGCGTAGGCTTTTGGCTGCGCTGAAAGCTGAATTCCTTATCGATTCACGTGTGTCATGGTGATTCACATGTTTCATAGTGTGCATTGGATATCTTTCCTTCGTAAATCCCCATGGTTTGAACTCGACGACGAAAGGCGCCAATCACAAGCAAGGGCGATAGGCGGAAAGCTATCAAGTTCTGCAAGATATAGCTTGAAGAACTTCGTGACATTTCTCTGACAGGAGTTCCGGCGCGTATGGCGGCGTCTTGTCGCCAGCGCGCGCCCAGCCCAATCACCGAGAAAATAACATGATGCAGGGGACACAGGCTGCGTTCAGGGAGCGGTCACGTGATCGAGAGCACCACGAGGCACGTGATCGATGCCGACGGGACGGTATCGACGACTAGATAAGTCTACATGAATTTTCTGCTGTTTGGATCTGCACCTAACCCTGGCCAATCCCCCACCGAGGGTATGTGCCATAGCTTCAGAGGCAACAACGAGAAACGGGCCAACGAAGCAGAGAGAATGAATGGTGTAAAAAAAAAACTGTCGGGCGAACTCCGGTGCATCTTTTGAATGCCTTAGCATCTTGCGTTGATGCCGATTTTGTTGTATAGGTCCACTTTGAGTATATGACGCGACAGCGTTAGTGGGTGTAATGCCCATATATGCGGACTTTGCCATTCTCAACTTTGCATTCATGGATCCCATGGAGCCCTCATACCCCTTCTGGCGCAGTGGTGCAGCGGTTAGAGCAATGTTCCACTGCCCCGGCAGGCGTCTGTTTCGAACACAGCCACCGGTGGGGCTTGTGAGGCCCAGGTTACTCTTATCGAGTAACCTCTCGCAATCATCCATTTAACCGCCAGCTAATATATAAAGATATGGGAATTGAAGCAACTAGCCCAAGGCGTTATGGAGACATCTTGCAAGGCTGAGGTACGTGCGGGCTTAGGATCTCTGAAAAGCGAAATGGGTTACCGATCTACATTAATGTGGCACAACTGCGACTGCAACGCAAGTGTGGCTCTTTCAGTTGCTGGGGAGTACGAAAGTATACAGATACTAAAGCACATTGATTCAATTTTATCGCGAAGGGTGACTGTTAACTCCGAATTTCAGCAGAACAAAAAAACGAAAAAAAAATAGCAGACGGTTTAGCATGGCTAAGCGCGGAATATCGGGCGGTAGCAAAAGTTACGGTGGGCACTTGAGGTCGTTATGTGCTAAAGGCATCTCACCTAAAGGTCTTTACCTGGCAGAAAATTACCATGAAGGTCTTCACCCGAAATGCCTTTACCATAAGGCGTCTACCCTAAAGTGCTTTGCGGAAAGATCAGGATGAATATCTACCAGGTGTACACGCCTGTCTGGTTGCCAACAACCCGATGAGCAGGTTGGCCGCCTTCCACAATGCAGGCTTCATGGGCGTATGTACGTACATTTCCGATTTTTGATTTTGCTCTTTTTCCGATTTCAGGCATACATATGTATGTTCGAAATCGGAAAATGAGTCTAGAACACTATATGCTACAACGCTATAAACGGTTCTGGAAAGTATGTAATATCGTGCTGTGCAGGACAGAAACTCTTCCGTCGCACCGACAGCGCTCCCCCTTGCTAGTAAATATCACACCTTGTCTTTTCATGCAGCATCATTGTTATTAACGCAGTTCTCGATGATGCCACCTTCTTTTCAGCAAGAAAATAGCCCCTCCGCCACCGCACACGTTCTCTCGTCTCTCGGTATGCGGTTAGCCTCCTCCATGGTTTTACCCGCACAGAGGAGCTTTCATGTTGTGTGATCTCGGTCTGGCTGGCCTCACTCCTGCCGGAAGTCAACAGTGGCCTCGATTTCGAGACTTATATTCTCGCGCCGGTAGTTCAGTCGTCAAGCCCTGGAATGCTGAAACTGATATCCAACTCCTGCTGCGGGCTTTTCCTCGGCACTGAAGCCAACGAGAATCCGGAAGTGGCTGCGGTGGGCCTCTCTATGAACAATACTTCAACATTTACTACTCGAACGCAGTGCCTCAGCGCTCACTCCTCGACATTATTAGATCGGCAAACCTTTTAGAGCGAGAGCTCTACCCCTCCCGACAATACCATTTGTTGGGCGCGTTGGTGTTCACGATAACGATGACGAGGAAGACGATAACGACTCAAAAGCCTGTACTCCACTCTACAATAAATGCTCTGTGATAGCAAAGAACCGCGACTCGCTAGCTAGGGAAATAATAGCACACCTGATAGCCAGGACCTCCTACCAATGTGTCAGTACTCCCTCTCTAGCACTGTCAGATAAGGAGTTCCAGTCCCTTGTCTGCACACACACACATATATATATATATATATATATATATATATATATATATATATATATATATATATATATATATATATATATATATATATATATATATATATATATATATATATATATATATATATATATATATATATATGGCTGGGTCGAGAGCGAGAGGGTGTTTTTACATTCTTGGGTGAGGGTTATAAATATGCCCCTTTTCTTTCAATAAACAGTGGGTAGTGTGCGCATGTGTTCTTCTCTTCTATCTTGTGTTGCCGTCGCTGTGATGCAGGTTTTTCAGTCAAGCCTCATATCTCAAGCATTTGACACATCCTGCATTTCAAAAAATTTACCAGACCATTTTTTTGCTTGCGATAAACATGGATACTATCTTTAATGTTTGTTCTACTTTACTGTTTTAAAGCTGCAAAAATAGTCCATTGAAATCTTAAGTTGCGCGAATGGGTGTGGGTGGCGGCTAATGAATCCATGCCGGTTAAAGAGCTGATTCTTAATATTGCTGTATTTACGCCTCAGTACTAATAAATTTGCTGCATAAAACACTGCCACTTTGTTAAACAAACACCGGCAAGAATTATCAGCAGTGAGCTCTTGATATACAGTTTGGTGTGACGGCACAGTGCGACAAGTGTCCTTCAAAGAAACCTCTGATCTCTCCGTAGTAAAGAGACCTTCTTAATTAGCAACCGGATTAAAATACACGTTGGCTTTGAGCTCAAAAGCTGCTTTTGCTAATCTGCAGTATTCTTTTTCACGCTAATAATCTCCCTTTGTGGATTAAGGATGACAGACCGCTGCGGAAGAAATGGATTTAACTTCACTTACTCATGTTTCATAAAGTGTGAGAGCGTGTCTTTTTCCCACGGGATAGACGTTATCATGATTGGACCTAGATTCTTAAAACGTACAGGCTAAAAAGTTCGCTTGAGTGCGGAAAAAGTAGAGTGAATCGCTTCGTTAAACAAGAAAAACTCTAGTGATCAAGGAGACGGCCTTAAGACAGCAAATGAATTGGTAGTGGGTTGCGGTTAAATCGTGCTTTATTAAGCCAGTGTCTGAAAGGTTCAGGGCTTTCGGTAATCGATAATACATTTTCTACTTGTGGAAAACGTTCTGTTCTTTAACAATCTCGCAGAGCTACTGGAAAATATCTTCCCCTATACTGAAGCACATGCATTTTCTTGTTAGTGAGCTTAGTAGCGCTTTGCATGGCATTAATAAAGGACACAAAGGTTCGGTGAACCTGAAAACAAGTGGCTGATTATTGACTTCTTTGTCACTGACAAGAAGTTGAAGTGTTGAAATACATATATTTCCTCGCATGTGTTTTAAGAGATTTCACGCTGCACGTTGAATTGCTTATTAAGAAATTTCACTTATGAATGTTATTCATTGAGTGTCGTAGCCGTGTTAGAAAAAAGGTATGAAAACACCAACCGCCTCTTTAGATGGGGACGTAAATAATAAAAAAGCAGGGCAGTAATTACGTGAAAGCGACTTAGGTGTCTGCATAAAATGGGATTCTAAAAGCTATAAGAAAATTCTGCTTCTAGAGGCTAAAATTTCTGGAAAACTTTTTTAGTTTAATTGTTTAGCATCTTCAACTTCATTAAACGTCGCCCCTGACCGCTGAGGCAGCGCCATGGTTTGCCTCCGCTTTTGCTGGTGTTTTTTCGTTTCCGAGACCAGAAGCCTTCGCTTTTTTAGCTTGAAATAGCGTAACAGTGAGACACCAGGAACAACCAGGCATTTTGCCGTAGCCCCCAAACGGTGTACTCGAACTCTTCATTTTGTACTTCGAGTCTTGTGCTTCTATCTCCAAGTTCCCTATAGAAGGCCGCACTTCCAGTTACAACAGTCGCTAGATTATCCGCCCTAAGTTCGGTGCACAGTGCGGTGACGCAGGAAGGAAACAGCTGAGCATTTTACATTTCTATTGTCCACCATGCTTGTGAATTTCTCTCTGGGTCATTTTCTCAGCGCTGTGATCGCTTCAGCTATCCTACCGCAAAAATATTCCTTCAACTGTCTTCCGCAGTTTAATATGATCAAAATGTGGATAGCAAAGCGGTAGCGACAGAAGCCTTACCATAACAATATAGAATGCAGTGGCGATATGAGGCCATTAAAAGCGCTCAAGAACTGATCTGATTACTGAAGCTCGTCGGTGAAAGTCTTGACCAGCTCAAGTGGGCCCGAAAGTGAACCTCTGAGTAATAGGATAGCGTATATGGCTAAAAGCGACAGAAGCACACGAACCTAGATCGCTCGGAAGAACGCCAAAAGAGTTTTGATTTTAGGATATTATTCAGAATCATGGTTGGAAGGCTTCTCTGTTTTAGTGGCACGTTTGTCTTCCTAGGCTACGGTGCTGTGAGGTGTCGTTTGCTGTAACCAGCAACCATTCAGTATTCATTTTCTGAACCTTGTTTTTTCGATGACTCACAACTAGACTGCGTCACAAGATTCCGGAAACTTATATAGGGATCGCATTCAACGCTAATTTTTCTTTAGTTGGACCTTCACGTCGTCACGAAAGATCCGAGTTTTTCAAACCGCGTTCTTCTTTTCTGATGAAAGGGATCACATTTCCCGCTTCGCGTTTTTCTTCAGCCTAGAAATCCTAAAAAGCCGCTGTTAAAGAAAAGGCACTTTAAAGGTTTCCCTTTCTTGAAACAGATCTCTGCGAGGATGCAATGATAAGGAAAAAGATAAGGGTAACAAGATCGCCCAAACTGTTCACACTTTTTTTGGCTCTTAGAAGCGGCAGCGAGAGGCTTGCTGCGCCAAAACCTTCGACATCCCCGCACTTTATTTAGGTCATGACAGCTTTCTGGGAACGTCAAGCTGAGGCTTTATACCCATGGTGTTGTTTTCTCAGTTTACCTTCATTCCGCTCTTTTTTTTGTCTTTATTCGATGCGGGCAACGTTAAGAAGATAACGGTGCAAGCCCTGTCGCAAAAATACTTGTCTGCCACTAAATACGGAGTTCTTCCATTGTGTTTATGGTTATGAGCTACTCTGTACAAACACCAGGAAACCTGTTTTATTTTAGAACTGTACAAAAAGTAGATCTGTGAATTAGACACAAGCAGTTTTTGGATACCACTCCTTAGTCATGCAAAGTTACGAAGGTAATGAGTACGCGAGTGAAATAAGTTGCGAGACCGAAGCGTACACTATGCTTATCGAAATGTCGCTCTGCTTCCTTCAGACATGCCGTGCAGAAAAGCTTCTGCGTTTAGTGGTATTGGGAAAATGAAATTAAAAAATTCAATGCAGATACTAAGTGCACATACACAGTGGAAGCTTGCTTCATTAGTACATGTCTAACATTTTCGGATAAAAATTTTTAAATTTGGAAAATTCTATACTGTTATAAAAGTATTAAAAGTAATGGTCAATTATTCCTATATATAGCAAAATCTTTCATATATAGTGTTTCCAACAACCGAATCGAAGAGTTGAGACTGATACAGAAAACCAATGGGGAACACATTTGACGACAGCAAAAAACTTAATAAAAAAATGCAAGACTGCCGTTGGGTGATCGGCGGCTGTATTGATTATTAGAGTGAAATCTTACATTGGGGGTGGGAAAAAACTGCTTGGTTTGCCGCTCAGAAATGCTTTTGTCCAGTATTGTCGGATATGAATTTGTGCGGTCTTGGTGCTTATTTAGCGACCATACTTTTTATAGATGTGTTTAAAAAACAATGTCAGAAACGTTGGTGATACGAGCGCCTTAAGAAAGGAGGAATTATTTGCTTCATAATTATGCCCATTGTAAATTTCGATAAAACGTCGTTGTAACTATCAGTAAAGCATTGTTTCTTAGTCTATAAATTGCTACTATATTTGCATGTAGATTTTAGCAGAAACTGAACTAAAATAGAGAACATAATTTTAACAAAAGGCAACTGACGCATTATTAGCAAACAGCAGTTAGATATGTGCCTGCAGGTTGTGTACATAAAAAATTGCAGGGTACACTTAAGCTCCGCCTAAAGGGTACGACACCATAGCTTAACGGGTTAATTATCTTATATGCAGAATTGTCCAATATCTACATTCATCGATCTCTGGGAGATCCCTGGTGCAGTAATGCAGCGGTTAAGCTGTGCACCACTGCCTTGCGGCGCTGGGCCTTGTGTGACCCAGGTTGCTTTTCCTGACCATTAATAATTAATCTAAATGACACCTGCCACGGTGGGCAGTTTGCTCACAATCCGGTGGGCAGGTTGTGATGACGCTGCAAGGTCACGGGACCTAGGTATCCTGCGCGCGTGCTTCCCTCCTAGGTTGCTTCTCTGGTGATATTTCGCCGAATTTTTGCTTACGGTCAACGACGCCGACGACGTTGACGGCAACGCCGGATTATCTGTGACACGAGCTCCTTACTGCTTCCGCCTTAATATGTGCGTGTATGTATGTATGCGGTAATGTGTGTTTAATTCTGTAACCAAAAAATTGAGAGGACTATCACGAAACCTGATTCGAGAAAGCTCCGTTAGTAGTTGCATTCACCCTCGGCGATTACTTCCAGGCTTTTACTGTAATGAATGCTTTTGCCCTAAGCCGAGGCTTCGCCCATGGGACAGCATTCTTCTAGAGAGTGATGATGGGCGGCGGTGGGTTGGTGGGAGTGCTATAGATAGATATATAAAGAGGAGGAGGGAAAGGTAGGGATGTTAACGAGAAAAGGGGTTCCGGTTGGCTACACTGCACTGGGGAAAAGGAATTAGGGGACTAAAAGGAGGAAGGGAGAAGGGAAAAAGGGCATAAAACACACACACGCACAACGCTGTCACAATTTGTCACACAATCCAGTCGCTCTCAAGTAGGCAAAGAGTGCCTTGGTCTGGGCTTTTTGAGGGCGTAGACTGCCCGAGGGTCGCGGTAGGTAGGACGGCATCCCCTGTCAGAAAGGGTGGTATGCGGAAGTGGTTGGTGCCTCAGCTGGCTTTCCCACGGTGCCTTTGAATTCAACTTCGCCGTCGCTTTTTCGCTCCGCTGCTGAATTCTAAACAAAAAGGAGTAAAAAGTGAGTAAGCTGTCCTCTGGTGCACTAGTGTTTAGAGTGTACGTGGGGCTTCTAGTTCGAAGTTTCCGGAACCCTTCACTACGGCGTCCGTCATAGCATAAGAAGCTTTTGAATGTTAAAGCCCATAAACTAAACTAACCAATAGAAGTACTTAACGGTACAACGGTATGCTGCCGATTTGTTGTGGGCTACCGCAAGAAACAATATTAGGTGAAATTATTATAAACTTCACAAAAGCACACCGTTGAGCACTGCGCTGAAAGGTCTCCGTGTATTTTCTATATGAATCACGCGCCTGTTTGTGAGCCAAATTAGTCCTGAAGAGCGCATACAAATCATATGCAGATAACTTGTAGTGATGGAAAGCGTGTGAAACTAAATTAAAATAATGTTAGCACGTTGGTTTAAGTTTCAAAGTAAACGAACGCACCGGAACAAATATGTTGACAATCACACGCTGGCTACGTGAATATACTCGCCGCATTAAAAAGTTTCGAAATTTTAGTGATATGCAAGAATTTTCTAACATGGCGGCTGTGCCTGTTTCATCGCTAATAACTTACGAACAGTGCTTTACAATGAAAATCAATGCACGGGGTGCGTCTGTCAGCAGCGCAACCGTGAATTCATAATGTGTAATGGCATGACGCCTTTGGAGTTATCTTCCATGTAGATGAGCACGATACCATACACTTCCTTTTGATGGAAGGACGTTCAATATGAACGAGCTAACAAGCAAAAAAATGAGGTTAGACAAAGAACAAGTATCAATTCAATCGCATTTTGTACGGAGTGCACGCAAACACCGAATTTGAATTGGTTGCTGGGCAGTATTTAACATAGGATTTTTCACAGCGCACCCTGGCTTCATATCGCTTCGAAAAAATATCCAATTACAGTTCCTTTTCTAACTCGTTTAACAAAATTTGCATTCCTGCACAAAAACTCCACAAGTGAGCTTTCGCTTGAACGAATATTCGTGCCAGTTGCTACAAAGCCGATGCCAACATAAACCGAGTGGCACACGATTCGAAAGTCTGCAGAAATACTGCTTGGTACATTTTCGAGGGCCGCTGAAATACAACGCCAAAGAGGGAGTGGGGGGCTGAGTTAGTTCGCATCACCAGCGTCAATTGAAGCTACTCTCTCAGAACAAAGTGAGATAATTCGATTTAAGAGCATCCCCTCCCATTCCTATCAAGACTGAAGATTACACAACCCCGAGGTGGAAGACACCTTTTGAGACAGGTACTGGGAACGAACGGCTGCGTGTCAGCGATATATTGTGCAACGGGGGTCACACGTTGATATCTGTAAGGGTTCACCATCCACTCATCGTGTTATGCTTGGCAGGGTTGCGGTTCAGATTTCATTGGGAGTTCGAAACCACCAAAAAAACTGTCTCTTTTTTGTTTATTTGAAAGAAACGAACGGCGCAAGTGTTTTGCTTAGGTTCGAATTGAATTTCGTCACGCCAGTCTCAATAAATGCTCATTGTCCTAAAGGTCTTTCGAGCTTCGACAGGCAGAAGAGGTCGTGTACTGCATCGATGAGGTGCATATCGAAATAACACTGTTTTATGATAATAATCTAACGAATGTAATATTATGCCTGTCCCGCCGAGAGTTGCACTTATTCTGGAAGAATATAAACTTGGCACGAATTTCTGAGAAGCTGTATTTTTGAAAAAATTAACGATTTGAGAGGGTGAAATTACATTTCTTTAATTTTGCAGGTTGCTCGCACAAAACTAATTATAAAATTAGCTGTTTGTTTGGTTTCTGTCACAAGCATCGTCTCGTTTATTTATTGCAACTTGGACAAAGATGAACAATGATAACACTGTTATCGCAAAACAAACAGTTCATTCTTCTTGAGTGATATGCTAGAAGCCCCAAATATTATTGCATTTTTGTCTTCGATGGTCACAATGCGGTGTAACAGAACAGTAAAAACTGCATAAAGCTCTTCCATCCCAACTCTGCATGGTGTTGCATAACTCTATGCCGACACAAGCCGATAATATCATATGCACCTAAGTGACAATACTTATTGCTGGGAAGTTACACTTAGGGAAATGAAAGCCACTTCACCCTTTACTGCCCAGTATGGCGAATTCGCGAGTTTCTGTTTGCTCGCTGTGTACTGATTACTACATGCAGCTTGTATACAAAGTTTTACGTGAACATTATCTTAGCCAGCTTGCGCTTTCCATTCAAAAGGCTTGATGTCAGTGTGAGTAAGTTGTGTTAAGAAAAACGTGACGTGACTGAGACTTCTAGCCACCGTGAAAAATTAATCGCCTCACATTTCGCAACAAATGTGGGGAAATTAAGAAGTCATTTGTTGTCATTTGATGGACCTTCGAATCAATTCGATACCTTCGATTTGGTATTTGCTCACAACTCGCACTAGCTGCAGAAAATGGACAAAATGTTAATTGTTACTGTAAATCGACAAGCCAATCTATTCTATCCTTGCGTCACAAACAAAAATTTATTAATCGGTGTTTTAAAATGAGCAAACTAGGTATCATATTATTTAGTTAATTATTTTTAGTTTTATTCCACCATAGCTTGGGCAATAAATTGTTGAAGAGAATTTACAACTGCGACATGAAAGCGGACGAAATCAGGTTGGTTTGTCGTTCCTAGTAGCTCGAAGACAACCTTTGAATTTCTATAAGAAGCAGGTCATTCTATCTGTTAAGGCCTGCACGTCATTAAAACAACCTGGTGCTTTGCGCTATTTTATTTCCATGTTCTAGCAGTTTGCATCACTTAAGGCAATGTGAGAAGTTCCTCCATGACGCTTATAAAATTAGCATAATGCATTTTTATTATTAACGCTTTGCTTTATCTCAAATTAAGTGAATATAAACGTTGAATAGAAATTTTCAGAAAAACAGGGAACGCATTTGTGCGCCCTCAAGCTGATGGCATATAACTTTTGTAGCGTGACAATAAAATACAAAAGGCGCAAAAATTGCAAGCATATCTTGTTTCAAGAACGGAAAAAAACTCCCTGTCGCATTAACGGTGTGCTTAGTTCCTACTGTACGGCAGAATTACAGCAGGATGTCGAAAACAATTCGAATACTACCACAGTCGCAAATGTGCAGAAAGGACGTTTGTGATAAAATTTTTAGTTCCTGTTCTCTGCTAAACTAAGCTGAACATCATACGCTGTTGAAGTAGAACATGATGCTAAAGCAGAAAAATAACACTTTCCTGAACCTTTACAAGAACATGTATACGAACTAATCTGAAACAAATCTAAGTTCTCTGTGCGAATTGAGGGAGCCGAAAATATTTAAGTTGCCCAGAGTGGGATTTGAACTGCCGGTTGCTCAAGCAGAACAGTTTCCCTTCTCGCTGCCATAGAAGACTTGGCAATCACTGCTTTTTTTCTTCTTTGTTGCCAAGAAAATACGCAATCCGTACAAAAGAATCATCAGGCGCACAATGACTCACGTAAAAAAGCTAAAATTTTATAATTGACTAACGTTTCCATGCGTGGGATTTAGTAAGGTGCTGGATCCTCAAGTTTGACTATTTATAGATACGTTGCAGTAGCTACTAAAAAACAATCGCTAACTGGCCATACGTCAATGTCTGCGTGACGCACCTTCATCCTGTTCCTCTATGTGCTATGCAAGCCAAAATGCATGTCAAGACCATAAGACACACCATCTTCGCTTTCAGTTGGAAGATATTTGAAGCCACAGTCTCTTGTGTCGTGTGCTTAACTGGCAACTTCTCGCGATAGGTTTTGATATCGTCGTCTCCGTCGTATTGTTTCATACGTATAAGCCGCGTATATATGTGAGATAATTTCGTTTTAGGGAATATAAGGGCGCAGAAAATGTATCAATTCGAAGTGGGAACCTAAACTGCACTGATATTTTTGAAGGACCTCTAGGAGAAAAACTGTTCTTCAGAAAAGAATGTTAATGAAGTTTTATGCTGCAAGAGCATCTGTGGCCAATCACCGCCATGAGACAAGGTATTTTCGACTACTCGAAATAGGTCAAAGACCCATTTTCCAAGCTTTTTACCCCAAAAGAACATATATGTTTAGGTATTGGCTCAGCGTATAGGCGAACCCTAATGTGGTACGGTAGTATTTGTTTGGCTTGCAAGATTTCTAATCCCCCAGGGTGCTAGTTCTGTGCAGGGTAATTTTGCCTGATTTCGTATATTGAAGCCTTCTATTCTGAGAGATGAAGATCGCATTCTTGAGTTCTTGATAGATGTTGTGAACATCGAGAGCTTCTAATTGCTCTTGTGCACTCGTGACAGGGAGGCCTAGTACCACTTTGTAGGCTCCTCTAGTGATGGTGTCGATTTGCGCTTCTTCGCTTGTATTGAGGGTGTGGTACGGGAGGCATAATGCGACCCTACTAATAATTAAGGCTTGGGCCATTCCAAGGGTGTCCTGTCTCCTTATACCTTGGCTGTGTCGAATGATACTGCTGATCATGCGAGTGACCTGGGGGGTAGTTTATTGGAGGGTTTGAATTGTATGCAAGGGCCGCATATTGCTCGGTATCCAGAAACCTTGGACCAGAATTTTGACCTACTGACCTACTGACCTTCAGTACAGAGATTGATAGGGTCGGGCGAGTTGTAGCTATGGCCACGGACTATAATTACTTCAGATTTTTCGGGTGCATATTACTGTCCACTCCTTGCTGCTAAGGCTTTCACCAGTGCAACAGCCACTTGGAGGAATTCTTCCTTTTGGGCTAAAGTACTTTAGTTGTCCAAATAATCATGCCATCTGCATACATAGTATATCCGATAGCCGCTAGTTTTTGAAGGTATCGGGCAAGCTTAACATTGCAATGCTAAAGAGGAGCGGAGACATAACGGCCCCTTGTGGCGTAGAATTACAGGCTAATTTGGACTACCTGGAGCTCTGCTGCACGGCCGCGACCACATTTCTTACAGTTGTGTCGACCTGCCCTTGCACATGAGCAGCATATGTTGTTGCTTACCTCAAGAAATTCTATATTACCTCAGTTAACATGGCACATACCGACGGGGGGGATTCACGAAGGCGCGGTGGTGATTGCCAAGGAAGTATTTGCGCGGGAAAAAAAAGGCGTCAGGCTATGTAGAATAATGGAATGACTGAAAGTAGAGAAAAAAATTAAATTGTTGAAAAATTCAAACAAATTAAACAAACTTGAAGTACCAGGAATTGAATAAAATACACTTGTTGGACTTGCGGCATAACTTTACATACAGTTAACAAGATAACCGACCGGTTGCATTAATGTATTCATGAAGTTAGCCGCAACCACTACTAAACGAGAATGCTTTGGCGCTCGCACCGAACGAGAGAGGAACTCGAAGAAACAGAGGAAGTCCTAAGCTCGAAAGAGAACCTTCAAATACTGCTTTCTTTGAATGCTGGTGCCACCACATCTTATTCAGCAAGCGGTGAGCACTGGTCCCACGTCTTGTCACGTCCAAGAAATCGGCGCATAAAGCCGAGCGCGATCTAAGTCGCTAAGAAAACACAACAAAATTGGATTATGACGGGTCTCTTCAAGATTCGAGTACATCAGAAACCGTATCTGAGCCGTCGTAGAATACAGTACGGTTTTCTAGCAGGGAATTTCTTGCTTGCAGCTACTCCCGAGGACGAGATAGGCTGTGCCTTATCTAAGAAGTTTCAAAGCTTTTGTGCTTTGTGTGCAACCAATTTAGCTAGTGGATGTGTAAGTGTGTATGCGTACTTAATTGTGTGCGTGTGCGTATACGCGTTACTGTGTGTGTACCAGTGGCTTTTGTTTCCCACGTCGTTCGTCTCAAAACCAAACCTAACTAGCTCCTTACCTTATAAAAGCGGCCGCTGTCAGCCTCTGTCCTGCTTCCGACCCCCAAAATGATCGCAGCCGGTCTCGCGTCTGGTTTCCTGGCTTCACCCAAGCAAGCTGTAATGAAATCTGAGGTCGACGAGGTTAATTTCCTACTCTCACCATCGCTCTATCTTGATTCCAAGAAGAAATGCGGTCGGTTGTAATGCAGAAAAAAAATTGAGAAAGAAGGAAGGAAACAATCGAGACAAAGAAAAAAAGAATAGAGCGAAAGAAAACAACAAAGCAGAGTAAAGCAACAAATCAGACATGTCGAGAAAGGAGGAGAGAAAGAATAGAGAAGGAAGAATAGAGAAGGAAGTTGAGAAGATGATTAGATTAAGTGAAGGAAAAGGTTCTGTTCTTTGACAGTTGGCCAATACTTCCTGCGTGGTCTTCCTCGTAAAAGTAACCAGGGCAATTCTTTTGGTGCGAGCGCGTCTGACTAGAAACTAATTAGATTGGCGGGGTCTCCGCACGTCGTACGCTTCGGACAATGAAGCGTCACCGTACCATGATATTTAGCTGCAGCATAGCCACATCACAAATTCCACTTATTAGCACTTCAGCGTTTGACATTATATAAAATGGCACGCCGCATGCTTTTATCGACTTGTGGTTTAGGAAGGCGAGCGACATATTATTGTCGTTTATGCCTGTGGTGCTATCCACCTCTTGAGCCGCGTTTACATGAATGCGACATAAGTTCTCTCCAGTAAACTTTTTGTGAAAAAGTGAAAAAACGTCGAGGAAGAGAGTAGAGGACGAGTCAATCCTTTCCTTTTCAAAACGTGCTCTTTCCTTCAAAAAGTGGGCTAATGTCGACTTCTGTCGCGTTGTAGTAAACGCGGCACGCGGCGACACGCAAGCCGAAATTAGTACGACTGGTTCTAACACCCCCTCCTCTTCTTCCCTCAGAGGAATTGGCTTTTTCCTTTTAAAGGCGACTAGTGCACGTGCTTAGAGGGTGGCTTAATGTGCTATAATAGGTACACTTTACAAAGGGGAAGACTTGAGCGCACATGCACAAACATCAATTAACAAAAGAGAGGACTTAAGACACTCAGATGGCAGCAACAAGCTTGGAAAAACCACATCGAGTGAGGGGTGCACGATGGGAAATGAGGAAGCGAATGGGACGTCATAAGGCGGATTCAATAAAGCAAGTGGTTTTTTGGGTAGATCTTTTTTTTTGCGAGGTTTTACGCTCCAAGGTGGCACACATGCTATGAGGGACGCCGCAGTGGAGGGCTCCGGATAATTTTGACCTCTTCTGGTTCTTTGTGTACTCACATTGCACAGTGCGCGGGCCTCTAGCGATTCGCCTCTACTGAAATGCGACCCTCAAGGTCGGGATCGAATACACGTCGCTATGGTCAGCAGCCAAAGACCATAATTACTGCAAATGGTTTTTTTACTGCATTATTTTCTTTGCCTGACATGAAGCAAGAAAGATGGCAAACGCGAGGTGAGAGTTGTCTGCATGCATCTGAGTAATTGAGCTCTTCACGTGACTTGTCGGCGAGGGACCCTTTAGGTGGTCTACGAGAACTGTATACGCCAAGGTGCTGGTTAGTGGCAGAGTCCTGTGAGCGATGACATGTGGCATGGGATGACGAGCAGGATAGGTTCTCCGAGGCGAACAGAGTGAGGCTTAATATCATTGAGTTTGCAGAGGAAAGCTACTTTGGCATTGTTTGCAACATCGACGACGAAATGCCCTCGACGACGAAGAGGTGTGCCGTCCCTGCCGCACCCACGCGACCACCGTCCATGTCCCCTGGGAGGGCGGAGTGCTTCGGAAGCTTCGCAGGGGAAAGCTCCGAAAACGCCCCCGTCAGATCCGACCAACGGTATCTGACAACTGCGCTCTTCGGATTTAACAACACAATGTGAAGACTGCTCCGTTCTGAACAAAGCTCCAGGAAGTCATATACCACGACCGGAACGAATAGTTTTAAGGCTAAGGACGAAGGCCAAATCAAAATCCGCCAACCTTGTCTTCACAGTGTGGTTGAGTCCCTAAATTCGCAGGGCCGCAGGGACGCTAGAAACACTCCATTTAGATGCCATCTTGCAAAGAGCACTTTACATGTCAATCAAAAAATCGCTTAAACAGTTCTCAGCTTCGCAACTTCGCCCATTTGAAATAATGAGCCCTATTGTCATACTAAAAAATTGACAAATTGCCGCTAAGAAAAAATCGAAAGCAAGGTTTGCATCGAAGAGCTGCAGGCTCTTTTTTTAAAAAAATATTCGTCTGAAAATTCAAGACTTTCTTGTTTTGAGCTCTTCGCAGTTTTCGTGAAATCAAAAATTCGTAATGCATTAATAAGAACCGATCGGCAGAGCTTGATATAGATGTAACGCATTCTGCGAGACTGCACTTCCGGTTCCAATTAGTCTGTCCGTCGGATCACTGCTGTAGCGCAGGTAGCGATAGAAAGAAAACGCACTCCTAAAAACAAACGAATCAAGAAATGAAGAAGTTTTCTCAGCCAAAATATCACGCGCTGAAGAATTGAGATGAGAAAATGGTTTCGTTTCGGCCTCTCCGTTTTGTCTGATACTTGCGTTTGAAAACAAAAGAGCCTGATGGCAGCAAGAAATGCAGCTGCAGAATTCAGCTAGTATAGACAATGACGTATATAAGGAACCCTCCCACACTAGTTTCAGTTATCCACATTCCACAAAAAAAGTTTGATAAACAAATTCGCTCTCACAGTGGGATGGAACAAAGACTTCTGTACACTGAGAAATTCCAATCAAGATGGAGCCCGTGCTACCGAATCGAGATGGTCGCTCCGGAGGATAACAACACTCTTTAACAATGACATAATGGCTCGTAAGAAATTTTCGTTGTCTCATCGATGCGAGCTATTAGGCGGTCTTGCTGTAGCAAAGCATGGAATATAAAAATATTTTCTTCTATATCGCTCCTTGTTTTGGGGCTTCAGCATTGTACGGGCCATAATTTCGATGAAGCTATCACCATCTGTGCTTTTACCGCGGCAGAGGCAGAGTTCAGACAGCATTCCGAGTGATGCACTGAGCAAACTATATATTATTTCGTAAGCTGCACATTATTTTCGGCAAAGTTATTACAGCAAGCGGTCGTAATGGTATACTATTATTCGCATTGCTTTGCAATTCATGCCCTCCTAAAGGGCTGTTCTGCGACATTTACTTGCATAGGGTAAGAAATAGGGGGACAGGCACTCGTCAGTCACTCGCGCCTTTACGGTAATAAGTAACCTTAGAACTAAAAAAAAACAGATTTTTTTACTTTCGTTGCATCGCCTTCGCGTTCTGTATTTCTACTGCTGCTAATGCTTACATCTCTTCGCACTTGCGGCCGTTACGTAGCCGCGTTTTTTCATTATCGATTGAGCCCACAGGTGCAATATATTGGAAAAATATATGTTTCTCGAAGTATCCTTCCTTACATATTTTCATTTAGTGCGATATCGCACCAAGGTTATCTTTTAGCACTTGATCTTTGTTTATTTATGCAGACCGGCTAGAATTTTCCATAAACTTCGCATGGATTTGCAGCCTCTTAAGCATACAGCTGTTGTAACCGACGATAATCGATATTTATTTTTACTGCATAATGAATTATTTGTACTGATAGTGACAAAGGAACTAAAGTTGGTTCCTTACTCATTAATAGATTGTAAAATAAATAAAGAGGTATTGATTATTATTGTGTGCGTGCGTACACGTGCATGTGTGAGCGTGTGTGTGTACGCGCGCAAAAATGCTGAGTGTTAAAACAGAAATATTAAAAAAAAACGGTACAGCGTTGGTTTTCTCTTTTCTGGCCCCGTGGTGAATAATGCGCTTTACGAATTTCTTCAAAATAAGTGCACCTTGTTTAGCCTTTCGTTTTTGTGCACTATGTCCCTTGCAAACTGCCAGTTAAACATAAAATTGATCAAACTGCTGGAAACTAAACTTGCTTCCAAATGTCACTCAGATAATATTTCATTCCTGTGGCATGGATAAGAGCCCACATATGGTTAGATACTGCACAATATCTGAACGGCAGGCATTTGTTCTTGAGATTAGTTGATATTTATTCCAAACACTGTCAAATCATAACCGAAAGCACCAATGCAAACAGTCGGCCAAGACATGCGGAATCGGCAGTGCGAGACAGTTCTGCTCGGAAGAGGAACGGCTCGGTCAGGCAGGGTTTACAAAACAGCCGGAGGCATCCTGTGTTTCTTCTCTGACCCGGGTAAAAATTAAACAGAATGAAAGCAGGCTACGAGAACACGCAGTAAAGGTACCAATGTTATATATATAAAAAAGGTAAATATTTATGAGACACTTGTTTGTTTACCCACGAGGAATTCTCCCGCCTGAGTAACGACCGGCACTAGCAATCCCTATCTTTTCGAAGAGAGCCCACTAGAGCTGCCGTACACCCCTCTCCCCCTCTCCGAATCGCATTCTTTTCTCAGCGTTATTTTCCCGCAGAAGCCCCACGGTCTGGCGTGTCCAACAGCGCGTCCTCAGCAGGCCCTGTTTTCGCGTGTTAGACAAAATTAATTGTCATTGCCTGTTTTGTATTTTCACGAGAGCAGAGAAGATTGACGGGCACCTCTGCTAATAGCATCTCCAACTTCCTTTTTTGCCGACAGTATTCACAACTGCTTCTATTTCCTTTCCAAACCATAGTCGTGCCGTCATGCGATTTAGCAGCGATCGTAGTCCCCGCCTCTGACCAGGGAAAGGGCGGGAATAGAATGACAGTGATGGAGCAGCGGCGTCTTTCTTTGTCTTTTGTCCCGTATTGCGCTACACTCACATACCATGGAACACCGTTACCGAGTCGCCCAAGTTTCTACCCTTCCGAAGAGAACTACGCAGGGTACTCAGAGCGAGTGCAGTCGTTCTTTGGCGTCTCGCCAGATGGCGGGTCAATGGCCGGGGCGGGATAGACATAGCTTTAGCCATTCCCATCCAGTATAGGCTTCGTGTATAAACCGGTGGAAGGAGTCCAGAGCTGCCGTTGAGGACAAAATGTTAGCACTAGAACCCTTCAGGATCATTAAAAGCGAATATCACGTTTTACAATGCATGCTGAGCCACTGACACATGAAAGCAAACGGTGTATAAGTAGAGTGGAGGAAATAGGTTTGGTTTGGTTTGGGGGTTTAACGTCCCAAAGTGACTCAGGCTATGAGGGGCGCCGTAGTAAAGGGCTCCGGAAATTTCGACCACCAGGGGTTCTTTAACGTGCACTGACATCGCACAGTGCAACGAGCCTCTAGAATTTTGTCTCCGTCGGAATTAAACCGACGCGACCGGGATCGAACCCTCGCTTTTCGGGCCAGCATCCGAGCGCCATAACCACTGAGCCACTGCGGCGGCTGGTAGGAGCAAAGAGGTGAGTAAGAAGTAGTATTATAGCATCCGGATCATTGCGATACGTTTTGGGAATGTCTATGAACGTGTAGTGTATATTTTCTGAGAAGTCGTCTTTAAAAAGTTTTTTGAAAAATTGAAAACCTATGTCGTTATGAAGACCATAAAGCAAAATTATCACAAAAACAAAAACGTAAAAGAGAGGATGGATGCCCAGCTTATATTCGGAGTTTAGAGCATGAAACGATGTAATTATGACGCTTACTTCGAGCTTTTGGAACTGCTCTGAGCCAAGTACAAGCAAACGGAGCGCTGGTCACTGGACGTGGTTTTTAAAAAAAAACTTCATTAGGCTTTGTAGCGGAAGACATTGGAATGCGGCAGTGTCCTGCGTTTTATTCCTTAGCCCTAGTGATTTTCATTCAATGGTGTGAAGATGCGAGACCGTTCACTTGTGCGGTTTTTATGGAAAGCTTTCGCCCATTTTGAATTGTTTCTTAACTCATTATTTAATGATTATTGGTGCTATAGCTGTGCCTTGTATTTACTGCTACTGTTTTGTAGCGGTCTCTTGGGCCTCAGTAAAACTGCTTGAGCAGCTTTTAGCCTAGGAGACCATACAGCATCCATTCTGAAAAAAGAAAAATTATTGATTGATTGATTGATTGGTATTTGCTAGTAAAACTATGACACAAGCTAGCAATTGCGCATTTCCATTTATTGACTTATTATCCATGTGTGGTTTTAGAGTGCAGAACAACTGTTTTAAAAAGGAAAGACGTCATATTCAAGAGAATTCGGTTCACTGAACCGACCTGGTTTTTCAAAAATAGATGCCGGAAAACAAAATTTTTTATCGTGAAATCTATAAAAGACAGAACAGAAGATGCATTTTCTCAACGATTTAAGATTTTTCTGCTTTGGCATACAACCGTGGCTTAAGCGTTATGCTGTTCTCCAATAGGGAGCACTAAACAATCTCTGCTAACAGGCGTTTCGCCGTTCTATATTTTACCCAATTCTACAGATCTTAATAGCTCGGAGGCGACTAAGGTTACAAAGTGCAGTTTACAGGTACAAGGCGCTGTTTCGGAACTGTGGCTTATTGAAAACAACAGCTAATGCAGGAAGTCTATTTCAACCATGCAGGCATAGGCGGAACGAGCGACACATACTACGTGTCATTTTTCTCTCATCGGATCCTTACGAACCTGTTCGTTGAGGAATATTAAAGGAAGGGAGAAGCCGCATCCTATATGAGCGGTTCGTGCGCAGGTAAATAGCAGCTTGAAATGAACCATGTGGCTTTCCTGCCCTCTTGAAGAAAGTGAGGAGGGCAGACCTCTTTGCGTTGCAATCAGGGCAGCATATAAGAGGTTCCAATAGAGAACCATGAACGACTTGCAGGACTCATGAAGGACTTGAAGCGTCAGTAGACACGCAAACATTGCAAAACCAGGATGTTGAGGCATTTCAAAAAATATCATGGAATATCAATAGCGCCTGCACAGCGTCTATAGCTCTCCAGAGCAAAGGTGATGAAATACCAACCAGGAAGTGCGTCTGGCAAGCAGATAAGGTCGCTCTACAAGTGTTCACTGCTTGTATGTTGGAGGTATTCTTAGAACTGGTTTAGGAAGAGTGGGGAGAAAAGTTTTTTCTCGATAACTTGGTAATCTTCAACTTCCTGCTGACATTGCGTTGATAGGACAACTGTAACAAAATCAAGGAAAGCCCAGGGGAACGTTAGTTTTTTTTTTAATTTGCGGTGTTTGTCAATCGAAAGTTAATAGTGAAATCATTTTTTACTTTGTGGAAAACTTGTTTGCCCCTCTGTTTTGAGGCTGCCGGCTGTAATCATCATCACGTGTCCGAACAGCGCCGGGTGGGCGAGGTGGAATGCTCCCTCATAGGGAGTTCATAGGGAGCGGAAGCAGCGACGGGAGCACCACCTCGAAGGCTACGCGGAACTCCGCGAAGCCCGTGAGGGTCTCTTCGGGATCCGGCCAGCGTCATGGGTGGTTGCAGCCGAACGCTCTCGTCGCCTTCCGCGGCAGGCGCACTGGACGGTCCCGCGCCCAGCCGCCGGACTTTTGGTACAGGGTAGCGATACTAGGGCAGCAAACGCGCGCTCTCGGCACCTCCCCCCCGCAAATGCTCGGGGATGGTTTGCCCCGAGGATGCGGCGCGCACGGGAAGACCCGGCCGCCATTGTCGGCGCATGCAAACTTTCCCCGCTGATACCGCCGTAGTCACGTCCCTGTCCCAGCCGGTATGCTGGAAGCCCTTCTTACGTAGCGTTCTACTTCCGAGGAATGCCTCGTTGTTGTTTTGTAGCTAGATTTGCCGCTCTGTATATTAATTGCAAGTGTAATAATAGTATAAGAGCGAACACGCTTTGTTGTCTCTCCCTTTGCTCCCTCGAGCACGAACCCCTCCATAGTTAGCGAATGTAGGCACTGCATGCATTCGCGGAGTGGATGTGCGGGCCAGAAGACTGGCCTCCATATTTCCACAACCTGAAAGTTAAGTTAATAAAAGGCAGGAGAGAAACAACCGCATTCCGCCAGTACGATCTGTACGCGTCATGTGCAGGTGGTGGGTTTGGATCCCGTTATGCGCATGTGGCTGTTATATTTTCGGGTTTCTAGACAATTATCTTTTAGGTGAAAAACTATTGCACTGCTACTTTCCGGTTAATCAATACCGTTAATTGAAAAATGTTACAAAGAAAAATACACTTAAGATGTATGACGATGTGTTTACATTTCTCTAGAAATTATTAATATGTGCAAAATGTCGAAAATGTGCCTATTCGGTGGCTCTGTGGTTATGATGCTCGGCTGCTGACCTGAAAGACACGGGCTCGACCCCATCCGGGGCGGTCGAATTTCGATCGACGTGAAATGCTAGAGACCCGTGTACTGTGCAATGTCTTCACGTTATAGAATCCCAGGCCCTCAACTACGGCGCCTCTCAAAGCGTGAGTCTCGTTGGAACATTCAACCCCTATGAACCAAAACAAGATGTCTAAAATGTCTGTCTTAAAATTAAGCTTCATTAGCTTCTATCTCGTATGTCATAATCAATCAATACTGGGCTGTCGTTGCGCTGGCTGTTATCACTCATCGATGCTTGCTAGCGGAGAATGAATAAAGTGTTCTTCCATACTGAAAATTTTCGCAAATATGGCGTCGTGGCTTAAAATTACTGCGAGAGAAATAGTAGGCAACTCAGCCTATAGCTCATGAAGTGTGCAGGAAGGGCAGCTTTGGGGCTATTTTGCGGTCCTCTCAGAACAGGCTATCGCGCCTGTGAAGTATATGAAGCATATGTAGACTCTCAACGCATCGAAATTAATGTTATTCGCCCACAATACTCAGGATTATACGTACTGGTGTGGGTGACTCGAACCCCATTAAAACTTACTGTGAAAAACAATTCTGCCACTTTTGCAAGAAATCTAGGAAAAACATGTGCTCTTCAATCCTTTAGAATACCGACCGCCGTAATATAATAATAATTGGTTTTAGGGGAAAGGAAATGGCGCAGTATCTGTCCCATATATCGGCGGACACCTGAACCACGCCGTAATGGAAAGCATAAAGGAGGGAGTGAAAGAAGAAAGGAAGGAAGAGATGCCGTAGTGCAGGGCTCCGGAATAATTTCGACCACCTGAGGATCTTTAACGTGGAGTGACATCGCACAGCACACGGGCACCTTATGCTGTGCGATGTCAGTGCACGTTAAAGATCCCCAGGTGGTCGAAATTATACCGGAGCCCTGCACTACGGCACCTCTTTCTTCTTTCAGTCCCTCCTTTATGCTTTCCATTACGGCGCGGTTCAGGTGTCCGTCGATATATGAGACAGATGCTGTGCCATTTCCTTTCCCCAAAAACCAATTATTGTAAAGAATACGATTTAGCACCAGTAACTGAGTTCTATCCAATACACAACCGTAGCTTGCATTCGCTCAGCGCATGTTTTACATATTCGCTTACTGATGGTTCTCCTAGTGTGAGTGCACCTTGGGCTGTTACATGTAGATAGCTGGGCGGCAAGCGGTGCTGACAACTATAGGTATATAGAAAACTGTGGCTGCGTTGAAGATGGGCAAACAAAAAGTCGCGTAAACAAGTTTTTGTTTCGTTAAAGAACATATCAGAATAAGTTTCGTGCCTAATAATTCCACCAGTTGCCCTTCGGCATCGAAGCGAACTCCCCAAAACTGACATATTAACCCGAAGAGGCATATAATCCGTGCAATCACCCAGCTCAGTGATGCAACACGAAAAGCACAACATTGCGAAGCACGAGATGCCTTTTTTTATGTCCACCGCACAACTTAGAATCCTAGTTGAAAATAATAAACATCGTAAATAGAATACAGTGGCGCCTATGATGACTTTCGCGTGTTCTTGTCCCAGTTTCTTTGCGCCGTTGGGTTTCATTTACAATGTCTATTCACCAACTAGCTAAAACAAGTATTGCTCTAAAGAATAACGTTTCTACCAACAGACAACAAAGCAAATAAAAATGAACATGTTGATGTTGCGGCTTTTCTACGGCTTGATTACGAAATAGGTGAAGGAATTACCGGTAGTGCTTTGCTCAGGAAGGATGAAAAGAACCAACTCGGACTTTTGATCTCCCGGCCGGCATAGAGGAGGTGGTGTAACAGTGCGAAAACAGTCCACGTGTTCTCACAAACGAAGTGGCGGGACAGTGGCCGGGAAATCCTTCAGCCATGCGCAGGAACGGGGTTTCTGTTTTCTTTATGTAGCAGGCACTTTAATGCCAAATGAATAGAAGAGCAGTGAGTGCGCTGCGGAAATTAGAGCAAAGTGGCTGTCTTCGCCAACACTTTCGTAAGTCTACAAAACTCTATGGGTTCATAGCTTTGAGATAAACGCGACTTCAGGAGACCTTGTAGAGTTTTTGGATTTTTTGTTTTAGCGTAAACCTACTGATTAGTTCAAAAAGCATATGACCAGCAAGTAAGACAGAATATGGGCGGTCTCGCGTAATCCCGTTGGCTGTCTTCTGGGGAAGGTTTTGCGGCAGCGACCGGGACGTGTTCACACAAAGCTTTTCGTATGATGGATGTCGCAAGAAATTCATTGTTTGGGCAGATTTGTTGTGGCATGCTATCCTTGCTGGACATCGGACATGCTCAACATTGCTACTCCGTCACTCACTAGGAAGGAAGTTTTAGAAAATTTTAATGGAACGAAAATAATTTAGTACAAATGCTTGTAAAAGACACCTGAAAAAAAATTTTGCGCGTACTTTATGAAGTATTTCTTGAGTTTACCTTCACCTTCAGAATAGCGCTTAAAGCAGCAGTGTGTTCCCACTAAATGTCCAAGTACTGGTGTCTCAGTTCCACAATTTTAAGACTCATTTACGATCCATGCTTGTTGTTTCCAAGCAAAAAACGTTGTTTGTAGAGCGTGGGGATGTGCCTGCTATGGCTGCAGTAGACTTTCACGAGAGATGAAAACCTGCAAGCATTGTATCTTGTTAGCGGTGTTAAACAATTTTCTTATGACGTGCGTTTACGGCTCCGATATGGCATGGGTCTGTTAAGGCGCCTGTTAAGGCGCGTATATGCTGCGGCGAGGCGCGCGCGCGCGCTGCACGGCGAAGTCACGTCGGTTAAAGCGAGACCCTCTATACTCCAACTGCGTTTGACCGCCGACGCGTTCGGCGGCTTCGGCGCACCCTGACCGCACCGGCGGGGAGACTTGGAGCATGTCTCTATTTCGCGCCGTGTGCGCCAACCGCCGCCGGACCGGCCAGACTGATTTGGCTCCGCGGCGAGGTGCGCGTTGTATTCAATAGCTGCGGAAGTTGGGCGGAGCTGTTCTTTTCGAGCTCGGCTAATTTAATCCATTCACAGTACATATGTGAAGGTACATGGAAGTGGGCGAGAGAGACCGATCCAGTGGACCCGTTGGATCTAGCGGAAGCCGTTGAAGCGTCGTGCGCCGGCTTTAGTGTCAAGCCGCCGACTTTAAATGCGACCGCCCTTGAGCACCCATTTGTTTTTTTTGTGGCAAAAAATAAATAAATAACTTGGCCCTTGCAACCGTGGGAGACCTCGACGCTGCCTGCTGCGCTGTGCAACCGCGCCGTTCAAGGAATCACAATTTGTTGGCCCCAAAGCACCGGCCAGCCTTCGCTGGGAGCAAGCGCCGACCTTGTCCTGGCCCCTTGCGACTCCCCGCACTGCGGTTATGACATTTAGTTTGCAACGGCTGCTCTCTGAGGAAGGGGCGTTTAACCTAACCGTGCTCTCTCAAAAGCATCGCACGCTCTGTGGGGCTGAGGTCGCTGAAATGCAGGCCGGAGTTTTTGCGAGAACTACGTCGTTGGGTTCAGGAACGGGATCCGTCGTAACGCTGGCAACACGCCAGTGCAAACGTAAACGAAGCGACGGTAGCGACCCCCGATAGATCCCTTCGAGGTGCGGCGGCGGTAGCTGTCATTTCTCTAGCAGCTAGACCGCACCGCCAGCTGCCAGAAATCACGGAGTCTCCGTTTACGTCACGTTTCACGTCACTCCGTTCTGTGTCGTCATAAGAGTTCTCCGTGTCGTCATATGAGTTCTCGAGTTTGAATCAGAGCGGCGGGAAAAAAATTTTTCAACTTCAAATCCAAATTTCTTTGAAATAAATGAATCTTTCGCTCCCGGACAAGCGGCAACAAAGCCATAAAATGCCGACTATCAGATATTGCTAACAAAAAACATTTGATACGGTTCTCCTCAGTGTCCCTTTAACCAAATACATTCATCAACGACACACACACACACACACACACACACACACACACACACACACACACACACACACACACACACACACACACACACACACACACACACACACACACACACACACACACACACACACACACACACACACACACACACACGCGCACGCACGCACGCACGCACACACATGATACGCCGCCGCGGTGGCTCAGTGCTTATGGTGCTCGGCTGCTGATCTGAAAGACGCGGGTGGGATCCCGGCCGCGGTGATCGAATTTCGATGAAATAGAAATTCTGGAGGCCCCTGTACTGTGCGATGTAAGTGTACATTAAAGAACCCCAGGAGGTCGAAATTTTCGGAGCCCTTCACTCCGGCATCCCTGATAGCCTTAGTCTCTTTGGGATATTAAACCACCATAAACGTACACACACACACACACACACACACACACACACACCCACACACACACACACACACACACACACACACACACACACACACACACACACACACACACACACACACACACACACACACACACACACACACACACACACACACACACACACACACACACACACACACACACACACACACACACACACACACACATACATACATACATGCATGCATACATACATACAGACGCCTGGGCGCTTTCCCCCATTCCTATCTCTCCCTTTTTCGCTCTAGCCTCTCCCAAAAGCAAACAAGTCCAGAAGAGAATATGAGGAGGGTAACTGAGCTTTCGCTACTGTCGTTACAGAGACACGCCATCGCTCTTGAGAATGAATGGGGATGCGGCCGTGGATAATCTTCCACTAAATGCAATTTCTTAGTAATGTTTTCCTCCGGTCTACCCGACCATTCACTGAGCCATTTCTCCCTTAACGTCGTGCGATATAGAGGCCATTTTATCTGTTCAAGGGTACTCCGTGCACGTGATTTGGTGCTTAGTTTGACGTTTAACTGGCTACTTTTACTGAACTTAACATTAGTCTTTCTGTCAGTTTCCTTGAATGCGACAGGAAAAAAACTGCGGCCTACTCTTCCAAATGGCAGATACGTGCTGCTCCCTCTCAATGCGTGCTGGTGTGGTGACGCAAACGCGATCAAATCTTCGTGTGAAAAACAGTTTTGCCTCTTTCAGAAAAAAAAACAAGGCAAAAGCTGTGCTCTACGGTCATGTCATAAACTGCCCTTCTTTAAGAATTCGCTTTTGTTGCTATAAAAAAACTGCTGCGCACTATTCGTCACAGGTTTACATTCCTCTAGAGAATATATTTTACATGTTCACTCACGTAGAGTTCTCCGAGAGTAAGCTCAGCTTGGGTTGTTACATGTAGCGATCGGTAGCAAGCGGTCGTAACAAATGTCTATCGAGAACTCGGGCTGCGTTGAAGGTATTGAAGCAACAAATTTCGAAGCCATTTTATCTCAAATTTTCTTTTGCGCTAATGCACACATGAGTGCAAGCTGTCGCTTTTTGGATGTTGCAATATTTGAAGTCATGGAATGAGAAGCGCGGTCGAGAGACGTTCCCAAACGCTTCGAAACACCTCTCAGACAGAGCACTTAGCCGGGAAGTGAGAGCTCGAAGACGTGGGGCGGGTCTGATATATGTTTATAGCATGCCCTTAGGACGCTGCCTACGAACGTACTGCCAGAAAACGTGAACTAATGTGGACCCACGCATTTGATAGACAGAATGGAACAACGTTTACGACAGCAGGGGAAATGAATGACGATATAAGGCAGGACTATCGTCCTTTGAGCTTTGCTATTGCCAAATGGCAATGATCCAAAAAAAAGGAACATATTGTAGCGGGTGAAATGCTTTAGTACAGGTGAGAGCTCTACGGATGAAAGCTTGTCGCCGACGGCCCGGAGCGCAGATCAGTCTGCGCGCGTCTCACACCTCTTCTTTCTCGAACTCCTCGCCGTGACAATATGAATAGAATTGATACTGGGGGGCACACAGGCTTGAGTTCTTTTTTATTTCCCGAAATGAGCTATATGTCGTTACCTGTGTTCTGCTTTGTTCATTTCAAGCGATTTTTTAAGGCGTAAGCCTTACTTGCCCCATTGAACGAAAATCAGTCTGTGTGTGTGTGTGTGTGTGTGTGTGTGTGTGTGTGTGTGTGTGTGTGTGTGTGTGTGTGTGTGTGTGTGTGTGTGTGTGTGTGTGTGTGTGTGTGTGTGTGTGTGTGTGTGTGTGTGTGTGTGTGTGTGTGTGTGTGTGTGTGTGTGTGTGTGTGTGTGTGTGTGTGTGTGTGTGTGTGTGTGTGTGTGTGTGTGTGTGTGTGTGTGTGTGTGTGTGTGTGTGTGTGTGTGTGTGTGTGTGTGTGTGTGTGTGTGTGTGTGTGTGTGTGTGTGTGTGTGTGTGTGTGTGTGTGTGTGTGTGTGTGTGTGTGTGTGTGTGTGTGTGTGTGTGTGTGTGTGTGTGTGTGTGTGTGTGTGTGTGTGTGTGTGTGTGTGTGTGTGTGTGTGTGTGTGTGTGTGTGTGTGTGTGTGTGTGTGTGTGTGTGTGTGTGTGTGTGTGTGTGTGTGTGTGTGTGTGTGTGTGTGTGTGTGCGCGCGCGCGCGTGCGCGTGCGTGTGTGTGTGCGTGTGTGTGTGTGTGTGTGTGTTCGTGCGTGCGTGTGTGTGTTCGTGTGTGTGTGTGTGTGTGTGAGAGAGAGAGAGAGAAAGAGACACACTCGATGGTGCCCATAAAATATGGCTTCCTCATGCAACCTGATAGGCGGTGGTTAAATTATTGATTGGTCGCGTGAGGTTGTTCGCGACAACCTGGATCGCAAAAGCCCCACCGGTGGCAACACATACCACCCCAGAAGAGCAGCGGCGCACTGCTTAGGCCGGAGCGCGGGACGCGTTATGGCGGCGGCTACGTGGAGACATGCAGAGGTAGAATGGCCAGCTTCGTGGCGTCGGGATACATTACGCCGCAGTGCGCGGTGACTCCATTCACAAAGCGAGCAGTCCAGTTTACGCCTCCGCACGCATAAGCTGTCTAAAGTGTCTCTGCACACTGTTTGCTTCGAAAGGACTCCAAAAGCGCTCGGTTGTGACAAGGTCTAAAATATTTCGATTTTCCACCAAAAATTCAGTCTTGAAATATGTACATTATAAATACTGAGTTACGATGCTTTTGGTAGAATCGTACAGTATGCAAACTAAACATTTCCAAGAAGGGTGCATTTTCAACGGAAATAAAAAACTTATTTTCATATATTCTAAATTTGTAACATTGGCGAAAATACACACAATGGAATTAAGTGACCCGACTGAATGGCGTAACATGCAAAGAATTTCATTGCGAAGCCCAAGCTATCTTTCTTTTTTTTATTTTGGCCGCTAATTTTAGACTCTTAGTACTGGAACGATAAAGTTTTTATCAGGAGACAACATTCAAAATAAATAAAAAAAAATCCGTGCCAGTCTGCATCACTGGACTGATGTCTCCTGTTTTTTTCTGCCTGATAACCGCGCCCGGTAGATACAGATAGGCGAAATTACTTTCCGGAATGCCTGTACCAAAGGAAGAGTGAAATTAACCAACTTGGGCTTTTGTCCTGTCTGCCCCGGCATAGAAGGGCTTGAGTAACGCTCCGAAAAAGACACTCGTGTTTCCACGAACTAACAGACTGGCTGGCATTCTCTAAATCCTCCGCATCTGCGTAGGAATTTAATTTTATTCATTCAGCTGCTGCTTTACTGCCCTGACTCGCGAGTCTTTTTTTTTCTAGTCGAGACAGTGCGAAAGGAATGAAAGCCCAGTGAGTACGGTGTCGACGTCAAAGCTCGCCGGCGGTCGCCGTCCCCAATTTCTTGAACCTGCAAAAATCAGTAAGTACTTACGCTTCTGGATATTGGTCATTTGAGATGATGTTTGTTAATATTGTAGATTTTTTTCGTTTTCACCGTATTCCTAGTATATACAAAAAGCCTTGGGCAGGAAACAAAGCTAGAACATGTGCGCAGTCATGTGCCGTCTCGCGGGATCACGTCGGCCAGCTTCTGGAGGAGGATATACGGCAACGATAGGAACGTGTTCACTCAAAGCTTTTAGTGTGTATCGAATGTCATAAGAAATGTGATAATTTGGACAGATTTTCTCTGACACGCTGTGCTTGCGGCCCTCCGTCATGCTCTGCGTTACAGCGCAGTTCCTGAGGAAGGAACCGCTAGGGACGTAGCCCTATAGGAAATATTAAGAAACTGGAAGACAGATCAAACGCGTCGCGCAGCATAAAACCAAGAGAATCACGTTGAAGTACTGAAAACGAACATTAGTACTGAAAACCAATGCATGAAAAGCTATGAAAATTCGTTTTGCTGCCCAATGACTAATTTTGGTGAGCTGGAAGCCCCAAAGTTTATAAGCTATCAATCGAGAGTTACCGTAAACGTTGTAAACGTGAAATTCGACAGAGTAGCGCTTGGAAGCACGGGCTGCACGGAATATTGCGCATCCTGCCTCTGTAATTAAAGGTACCTTCCAGTGACCACTTGTTATTATACTGCATAGCTCAGAGAGACAACCACTCCCCCTTGATTGGAAAACAGCCCTAGTAACCTTCATCCCCAAGGCGGGAATGGAAATCAACACAGACAACTTGAGGCCTATCTTGCTCACCTCGTGTGTGGGCAAGCTGATGGAAACCATGGTGCGGGATAGGCTCTCCGAATAATTGGAGCAACGGAACACATTTCCAGACACTATGTTCGGCTTTCGTCCACATAGGTCGGCACAGAACGTACTCCTCCAGCTCAACAGAGACATTATACAATCAGTCGAACACCCACACAATGACAAAGTCGTCCTGGCCTTGGATTTGAAAGGAGCCTTCGACAACATCAAACACAGCGTCATACTGACACACCTCAATGAAACCAACTGTGGCCGCAACGCTTTCAACTATATCAAAGACTTCCTGACCAATCGAGCCGCACTAATCAGAATCCAAGAGGAAGAATTTGGTCCGTATCAAATGGGTACGCGGGGGACACCACAAGGCGCGGTGCTATCCCCCTACTCTTTAATTTGGCGATGCTCCATCTCCCAGACAAGTTGAATGGTATCGAAGGCATACGGCATGCGCTGTATGCCGATGATATCACAATCTGGGCCACAGAGGGAAACTTGGGGCGCATGTAGGAATGCCTGCAAACAGCCGCTCACGTAGTGGATCGCAACGCAGGGCACTGTGGTCTCTAATGCGCACCCAACCAGTCTGAATTTGTGCACCTTAGGGCATCCCCTAAGGACATTACCCAAATACATCTCTCCTTAACAAGTGGCCCCATACACGAGGCCAAAGAGATTCGAACAATCGGGCTCTTCATCCATAACCAAAGAAGAGTAGACACAACATTGCACAAACTCCGCAAAGTTGGAGACCAAGTAGGCCGTATAGTCCGTCGCGTCTCCAACAAGAGAGGGGGTTTGCGAAGCAGGGATGCCGTGCGGCTTGCCCGTGCTTTCGTAATCAGCCGAATCCTCTATTCGGTCCCTTATCTACCCTTGCGGAAACACGACGAAGACAAAGTTGAGGTAATACTCCGCAAAATGATGAAGAGGGCACTTGACCTTCCTGTGTCCACCTCCAATGCGAGACTTCTTGCATTGGGAGTGGTGAACACTTTTCAGGAACTCAAGGAAGCCCATCCCACAAATAAATACACGAGGCTAGCCCAAACGAAGTCGGGTCGGCACTTGCTAGCCCGCCTTCACATCCAACATGATTTTCACATTCAGGAGCGGGTCCGAGTGCCCGAACTCTGGAGACGCGCCGTCAGATTTCGACCCCTCCCCACTAAGATGGACAAGGAGTATCATAGTGGTCGTCGTCAGGCTAGGGCGGAAGCCGTAGCGCACCACTATGGCAACAAACATGGTGTCTTTACGTAGATGTAGCTGGGCCTACCCACGGGGGGTGGTACACGGCCGCGGTCATACATCAAGAAATACAGGTGTATGGGCTTTCCTATCGAGCCCCAGGCACAACACAAGCTGAAGAGGTTGCCATCGCCTTAGCTGCTTCTGATTCAAAACCCAAACACATAATAACAGACTCGCGTTCGGCATGTCGCAATTATGAGGCTGGCTGGATAACTCCACTAGCTGAACGAATACTAAGTAACTGCAGCCGGGATACCGATCCTACACCCCGCTGCCTGGTTTGGACTCCGGGCCATCAGGGCCTAACAGGAAACGAAGCTGCAGACGCGGCGGCCCGAGCACTCATTCACCGGGCGTTCCCATTGGCTCCTGAGCACCTGGAACTTGAAGGTAGCTACTTACTCTCCTTCAAAGCTGTCACATCCTATTATAAGGATAGGCATCGCCTCTACCCGGCCCCTGCAAAGGGACTGGGGAAAGCAAACGAACGCGTTCTACTCCGATTTTTCACGAACACAATGCTGTGCCCGGCAGTACTAAAACCCTTCGATCCCGCGTTCACTGGCAGGTGCAAACACTGTGGGGCGGTGGCTGACACCTACCACATGGTTTGGGCTTGCCAGCGCAACTCAGCTCTCTCCCCCCACCCCAACCCTACCAGAGAGGAATGGGAGGCGGCCCTGCTTGGCTGTTCGGACCTTCAGTCCCAAAAGGCTTTAGTCAAGAGGGCTAAGCTGGCGGCATCGACCAATGGGGTCTCGGAATAAGGACCCCACCCATTGCGGGGCACTTTAAAGAGCCTCACCTCTTTCATTGAATAAAAGCTTTTCACCACCACCACCTAGTAAATGTAGGTAAATACAAACCTCGTTATGTTCTCGACAGTAGGCCTTCGTCACGAGAAATTATATTCCAAACTGCCAAGCTTGTATGATTTACGGTTGGAGGGTTTCTTTTTTATTTCGTGGCAAGAAAATAAGTTTACACATGTGATCGAGCGAGAGATCTTTGAACTGCCCTTCAGTTCGTACTTCGCGAAGTAATTATTAACAAAACTCGTTCCTTTATAGTTTTTCTTAACGCTGGAATTCGATGTCTCGAGATTGGTACATAGGGATGTCTTATTCCAAGAATTTTTGACCACGTATTCAGATTACCGTCTGTTCTTTATTAATAAAGAGGTGTTTTCACGCGCGAAACGTTCATACCGAGTCGGGCTTAAAAAAACGCCAATTCGGGCTAGATGGTGCATAATATTTGAGACAGAAATTGGAGCGCAAAAGGCAGACAAACACAAGTAAGAACGACGGAACATATAGCGCTTTTCTTGCGTCAGTCTTACTTGTGTTTGTGCCCTTTTAGCGCTATTATTTTCTATCTCAAATAGTCCAGCCGGATGGTGCCGAAAAAACTAACCCGTAATATCGTTGCTATGAACAGACTGTTGGAGAAGGCACAATATCATGAGCTCCGAGCATCTTCCGTCTCCGGCACCCTATGCGCTCTGAGAGCCCTAGCATTCGGGCATTCAACAACCGCCTCAGCCGTTTCCGCTGCTTCTTTCTCTCCCTTTTTCGCTCTAGCCTCTTCTAGGAAATAAAGAGTCCAGAAGTCGAAAACACGTTGGAAACTAAGCTTCCGTAACTTGCATTACATGGATGTGCCGTTGTTCGTGTGAATAGACGGTACTAGGTCCACGAATAGCTTTTCACTACATGAATTTTTCACCGATATTTTGCTCCGGTCTACCCGCCTACTCACTCAGCTAGTTCGCCTCGAATGCAGTACACATATACAGGCCATTTTCACTTTCAAAGAAGCCACCGAGTAGGTGATTTGGTGCTCGCTTTGCTGCTTGCCATACTACTCTCACTGAATATAACATAATAGTTTGTCTGGCAGTTTGCTTAAATACAAGAGGAAAGAAAACTGATACCTACTTTTGCAAATGGCAGACACGTGCTGCCCCGTCTCTTAGCAACAATAATCTGCATGGAATATTACCGTGTTCATTGCAGTTCACTTTTTTTTTCAAAGTAACTCGCAACGTCATTGTGATCATGATGTTGATGTGGTGCATACAAGATTATTGGCGGCACTTTCCTGAGAAAAGAAAGGGGCCAGCAATCAAGAGGAACATACTACTAAACGTTTGCGAACGTAAGCTAATAACGTTTTTGTCGTTTTTTGTGAAAGAGAGTTGTGTTCAACGCGAAAAAAAAGGGCACAAGCTAGAGAGTAAGACGCAGATTACTTGCTATGAGGGACAACACCAAGCTCTAAATTTCCGCAACACCGCGGTTAGCTCGAGCCGCTTGGAAGCCAAGCAAAGCATGATTTTCATTGTGACTTGCTAACTGTAAAAAAATAAAAATATTGTAACGTGATGGAGGCGAACTTGCGGGTTGTCCTGGAGTAGATTTCAAGGATCCTCGGCACTAAATTACATATATGCTTTCAGTTCTTCGGTAAAAAGCGAAAAAAATTACTAAAGAATAAATTAAAAAAAATGTTCTTTTGAAGATCTAGATTGGTTACTGCTGAGTAGCGGGTCTACAAACCAAACACATATTTCCACTAAGTAGACTTTGCTCCTCCATAAAGAAGGACCTGTTACGAGACTGATTCTAACTTTTCATATTCAAGGTCGTGTTTACAACTTCTTAAGCGGTTAAGCAAATGGTTTTCATGGCCATGGTGTCCATCGGAGAAATTTTTTTTATTTGCAAGGTTGCGGGTAGAAATTGGCCGGAACAATATTTTTTTCACGAAGGTAGTTTGGTAGAGAGCAAGGAGACAGGTGTGTTCTGCACCTAGTCAACGTTATACGAAGGTCATTAAATATAAAATTTCCCATCACCCATTTGTAATTAATCGACAGTCGTGCGAGTTAGCACCATAATTTGTCTCCCTCACGTATCTGCACCCTTGAGCGATAAAAGAGAGCATTGTTTGGCAGAACTATAAATTTCATCTTATAGAAGGCCCGTGATTCGTCCAAGAACATGACTTCGCGTAATAGTTCTCTGTAATGGCGATACGCGTCATCTTGAAACTTTTTATAAGTGTTGGCCGCTGGTCCCGACGTAGTTGTGAGCTTCATATTTCTATACGAGTACTAACGCTTGTCTGTCTCAACGGAACCGTATCGGCAAGGTTTTCCTGAGCTTGCGGGGAAGTTGCTGCCGAGGGGATGGAAGAAGTTGATGTCGGTGTAAGACATGACGACTCAGTCAGAAGTTATCTCCTCTGCGTGCGAGTGAGCATTTAAGGGCGTACGAACGAATATGTGGCCTCATTCAATCACCGCTACTGTTAGAATGAAAGAGAAGTCATGGAAATTGAATTGCCGCAAGAAGGAAGGAAATTAAAAAATAAAATTACATTGGCATTGAAGCTTTTAATTCCCTCTTCCCCGGCCACAGTGACAGCTAATGCCAAAAGATGAAGAATTTGTTATTTCGTCGATTATTTCTTTGCAGTTCTTGAGGCCTACGCGACTAAACTTACTAAGTAGCTCCAATCATCATGCCGAGCAGCTAATCTCCTGTGTAATCATCTGTCAACACTAGACGGTCGTTGCGTGGACTATTATTACTAACCAGAGCTTGCTAGTAGAGAAAGGGCAATACGTTCTTTCGTAGTGAAATGTATGAAAAATCTAGAATCCTGTTTGTACTAATACGGTGTAAGAAATAGTACATAACTGGTGCATATTTAATGCACCATACGTCGTCAGGTGCACGGAAGGGGCAGCTTTGCAACATGGCAAGTAAAAGATTAAGGCGAATATAAAATCACTAAGCGACCCAGCTAAATAAATGCCTTAACGCGCAAAAAAAACTTAATGCGCAGCAGATGATGTCAGTTTCTGGTTTTAGCCCCAAATTCTAGACACCTAATAATAAACAATACAGTGTTTGCCAGAGGACAATGTACAAAACAAAATAAAAAATAAAAACGTCGATCAGGTGTTCAATGCTCCACTGATGTCTCTCGGTTTATCGCGGCTTAATAAAAGAACCTGGTAGCAAGAGATAGGCGAAATAACTCCTCAGAGTGCGTGAACCGAGGAAGAGTGAAATTAGCCAACTTGGACTTTTGACCTGCCTGACGGAGTAGAGGAGCCGGCGCAACACTGCGAATAGATCCAGCGTGCCTCCACTAAGAGTCTCGGCGGTAGCCGGTAAATCTCCCGCACGGGCAGAGGAATTGAGTTTTATATATGCATCTGGCAGTTTAACGGCCCGACCTACGAGTCTATCTTTTTATAGTCAAGATAGTGCGACCGGACTGGAAGCCCAGCTCCCGACATTAATGCTAGCCGGTGCTCGTTGTCAGGAGTTTTGGGAACCTACGTAACTCACTGGTTACAGAGCTGATGCTTCGGCTTTTTTGTGTTTTCACCGTATTCCAAGTAAGTACCAAAAGCTTTTGCCAGGAAAGTATACGCTGCAACATGCGCGCAGTCTAGTCTTGCTACTTCACGCGCAGTCACGTCGGCCATTCTCATGGGGAAGATTTACGGCAACGACCGGAACGTGTTCACTCAAAGCTTTTTGCGTTTACCGCCTCTCTAAAAAAATGCGATAAATTGGACAGATTCGTTCTGACACGCTGCGCTTGCTGGCCATTCACCATGTACAGCGTTACAGCTCAATCCGCGAGGAAAAACGCACTATAAAATTAGTAGATTAAGAAACTGGAAGAAAAACTTAAAGCGTTACGTATCGTAAAAGAGTGGGAATCGCTTTTCGGTAATGAAAACGATCTTCGGTACTAGAAAGCAGTGCACAGAAATCTATAAAAAGACTGTAGAACTATGGCAATATTTGGTGAGACTCAGGCGCTCAGTTTCATGAGCTATCAACTGGCGTTGCTCTAAGAGCAGTAAAGGAGAAATCTGAGTGATGCAAGGAACCGCGGCTTGACGCAGAATCTTGCGCACGCTGCCTCTGGAAGTAAAGCTCCCTGCCAGTGACCACTCTCTATGACGTTGCGCAACTTAGAGAAAGGCTTCTTGTTCTTGTTGGTAAATAGAAATCTCCTTATGTTTCTAACTGTAAGGCCTTGGTCATGAGGAATGTGAATAAAAAGTTCCCGGCTTGTATCGTTTGCGTTTCGAGTTCGTTTAATTGCACAACACGAAGTGAATTCACATATGTGCTTGGGCGAGGCATCTCCAGTTTACACTTTGAACGTTCTTCACGATGTTGTTCTTGACTGCACTCTCGCCTTCGGAATCGCGCTTTGCGCTGCAATTCGCTCCTATGCGGGCGTATGCTCAAGCAGGCAATCACTGCGGTCCCTACTTGATTTAGTACGGGTGTCTTTTTGAAATGATTTTCTGACCTTCAGAATGCCGTCTGCGCTTCATTAAAGAAGTATTTCCTCGCACTAAATGTTTTATGATGTGTTCCTAGATGGGCCTGCAATGGTTACAAAAGCCTCTCAAGTTTAAATAAAAGCCATCAAACACTGTACATCCTTAGAAGCCTGACGCGACTTTTGTGAGCTGTGATTTTACGTCTCGAAGGGCATAGGTCTTGAACTTTAAGCGGTGTGCGAAGGGTGCGCCTTATTTAGCAGTCACATCTGTTGGCAGATTTTGGCTGCTTATGAAATGGCCTGTACCCTCTCTGGTTGCAAAAAGAGAGTATCGTGGGTTCATAGGCAATTGGTTAAAGCTATTGAAGTGACGGGATATTTTACGCATACCTGAACAGGCGGAAAAGTGCAAGCGACCTCGAACAGGCTTAGGCTTAGTGTGAATGGCGTAACATTTATTAATCTCTGCCAAGCTTCGAAAGCGGCTTCTTGAATTGCGAGAATATGCATTTTACGTTAAAGTGAGTTGTAATCTTCTAACTTATGAAGCGTTTTCAAACACGAGTTATAAATGTTATGTACAGCGACGTACTGCAATCGCTACAGATAACCTCTATATGAAGCTGAAGCAACAATTTCTTTTCAGCTCGGAAATTAAGCAGGCTAACAAGCGGCAAGAAGTGAAATGAAATACAGCCTTGTAATGGATTGACAAGTGACTAATTAATTGATTTACTGAATGACTGAAAACTAGAAATGTATTTAATTTGATGCATAATATTATCTTCACATTTTGTTCACAGGATACTCACCTTCGTGACAACAACCACCATCTTTTGGAGCCGGCGGGATTCCCAGAGCTAGCTTATTTGGATCAGTGAATACACCCCTTGTTGAGACCTGCGTTGCACAGCATGTTTTTTTTTATCTAACTGAAGCTTGAGACTCAGGTCAGAGTGGAGAAGAAAAGTAAGAACATTGAACAAAAAAGCATTACTGGGTCGATAAACGGGAAGGCACTGCAGCTCACAAGTTTGTAATCAGAGCTACTCAAAAGGAAGCCATGCATTCCTAAGCAAGCAGTGGGGATCAACTTTCTGGCACTGCAGTAGCCTTTCACAAGGACCAGAAAGATAGAGAGAAACCGTGAGTTAAGGAAAAGAGCTTTGTGCTCGAAGTTCTACGAACGACAGCAATAAAAACCATGTATCATGAAATACCACTGCACATCTAATACGGACATGCAACGCTTTCCTTATAAAGATGTGATGGCTTTCTGTCTGAAGCATGAGGCCACGAGTAATTAGTCTTAAGGCATTCGCGAAAAAAGCAAAGCGTCAGAAATAAAGCTGATGCCAGACTGGCGGAAGAGATTACATGGCTCTCTTAGCAGTGAGCCGCCCAGGGAATCCTGTAATGAAATATTTCCGTGGTCTTGTCTACGACTGCTGGTTGATTACTTGTGCTCGGGAGTAGAAGTATCTCTTTTTCTTCACCACCCTTAGCGTGCGATTCGGTCGGTATTCAGTTACTGCGAGAACTCTGATTGCCAGGATTAAGTGAAGAAGATATAAAGTTTCCCGGAAGTGCACTGTCCGGTAAAAAAAAATGCAAAGAAGTTTGCCAGCCCAGCACATTTATTATATTCAGTGCTTTTAAGCAGTGCTTTACGCGGTACTGAATCTACAAGCGAAGAAGGCTAGATATTCGTTTGTTATCATAAAATATACAGTTTTGTAATAGAGCGAGGCTGTCTTATTTTGGTCTCTTGTGAACTCTGAAGAGCTTGTTTCGTTTTCTGCTGCAATATTATAAAGCTGACTACGAAGCATAGAGCCGTAATATCGACCACGTGCTGTAGCACTAATGTGCACTGAAATCAACAACCCGCAACTCATGAATTCACTTTTTAAGCTTTCTTCAGAGGCTAAAATATTTAAATTTGGCGAAGGAGTGTTTGTTTAGCTTTCTCGCCCGAGGCTTCAAGGAACTGTTCCGGCTCTCGTCCAGCCGGGAGGTCTAAAGCTCTTTAACCAAAGTCCCAACATTCATCAACGCCGAAAAATGAACTTAAGAAATATGCTGCTTTGACTCGACTACTGCAAAATGTACATTTTGATGCGCGTCAAGCTTTTCCATTAGTCGCAACCTGTGCGCATTGAATGCCCTTGCGCTGTGCACCCGCCTTAGCTCTTTTTGCTGCTTCCTTCTCTCCTTTTTTGTCTCGAGGTTCCCCTAGCACCGAGAAACTCCAGAAGAAGATCAGACGAGGAAAAACAGTCTTTCAAGACAGGCGGAAAATAAACAGTGCTGAGGCCTATGATAATTTTTCGGTAAGCATTTTCCTTTTTTTTTCTGGCAGTACACCTGCTCAAACATTTCTCCTCTAACGTCGCACAATATAAAGGTTTTTTTTTTTTCAAAGGAAGTGCAAGCAACTGATTTGCTGCTCGGGTTGTTGTACACCATGCTGCACTTACTGAACAGAACATAATGGTCTTTTTGTCGGTTTGCTTAACAATTCCGGAGAACATTTTGTCCTACTTTTCCAAATTGCAGCAACGTGTTGCTCCATCTCTTATCGGACATTAAACATTTTTAGCTTAACAAAGAGGTACTAGAGCAGACGTATACCGGTTTACCGGGCGGCATGTACGCATGCGCAGTGGCTGGGGTAGAGCCTAGGGGGGAATCAAATGTTTATCTTTTTTTTTTACGAAGTGATCACACAAGTCGGGAACCGCCGCCAACGTGCACCTCCGAGACAACATTCAAGAACCCCAAAACGAATCGACTCTGCGCGAAGACACTTTGCGAACAGTTTATATTTGGCAGATGGATCCAGTAATAAACGTTTTGCTTGTTGCTAGTGGCGTGATATCACGTAAGCGACTTGCACAGCGTATTATACGGGTGTTCGATGCTGTCTTGTAGCTAAGCATGCGGGTGCACGTGCTATTGCTTTTAAGACAACAATTAATATCACTCATCACATTCAGCGGTCTTGGCTATTTTAGTAGATCGTGGATAATAACCGAAATCAGCTGCATTCAGCTATTACAGAACCACTGAGAATACTGAATAATTCAATTATACGTAATGAATATATAAAGGCGCTTATTACCATCATAAAAAAGTGCCGATACTGGCTGTGTTTTTAAAAGCATTTTGCCCCATTTTATAAGGAATTTGAAGTGTAGGCAGCGACACACAACTGTTAGGCGCTCCCAGAAAGAAAATTGTTCGCAACTTTTCAGCGAATGCTGAACAATACATGCAATGAAACTTTGTCAAATATCGGCCGCAAAATCCGTCCTAGCAGCAACGCAGCTTCGAAAGATGCGAATTTATATTATAATCTGAAAGTGTTTCCCAACCCAGCTAGTATATAGTTAAAGGCAGTATTATCTCTGCATTTCGTATTCGCTCTTCTTTAGCTTGCGTTTTATTATTAGTGGCCGAACGTACCTGCAGAGAAGAACTGAAATCACCACTATTGCTTCTCTCCTAATAAGCTGTTGAGTGCTTCAGGCTCTGGGCGTAGCAAATAGACATTTATAAACATTACCCGTATATGAATTAGTGGTGATTTCAGTTCTTCCTTCTTTCCTAATACGCTGTTGAGTGCTTTAGGCTCTGGGCGTAGCAAATAGGCATTTGATAAACATTACCCATATAAGAATGACTGGTGATTTCAGTTCTTCCTTCTTTCCTAATACGCTGCTGAGTGCTTCAGGCTCTGGGCGTAGCAAATAGACATTTGATAAACATTACCCATATATAAAAGATGTATAAAATTCAACTCTTGTTATGACTCTGCATATACATCAGGTGGGCTTTAAAACTGAAGAAAACTGTTTTGAAAACTGTACACTGAAGGTCCGCGCAGCAGTGAAACAGAACAGGAAACGTACGAATGTGCAAAGCTCGGTCTATTAAAACAACACTATAGATACTACAGAAGTCAAGTAGAGGAGCATTCCCGGTTGGACGAGCTTTATCTCAAAAGGTTCCTTGAGCCAAACGCAGCTCGTTTGAGCCCCGAAAATTTCTGCAGGCGGAATGTGGTTGTAGAATTCAAAAATTAATTAAATACACATGAATTCTGAAAGCTATCATGCTTTATCCTTATGCTAACCTTAGAGGAGATACGGTCCCGATGTGTCTTAACCTAACTTTTACCTATGATGTCGTGTGTTCGTATTGAATATATACGGTTGGTGTTATGTTATAAGTAGTAATTGGGATCCATTTAATAAATGTTATTGCTCGTAAACACTACCCGTCACGCCCTGTGTATTAGGTCTGCTGCATGTTGCAGGACCTCGGAAGGTTCAGTACAATTTAAACTAATTCCCTCTTAATGGTGGCAGCATTACAGCTTACATACTTGCAGCAAACGGACCTGCTCAACGCATTTCTCAAAATAAACACAAATGAACCAGGGGGTCTTTGTGTAAAAGGTATCGACTTGCGGCACAGTTCGCGTAAGCACTGTGAAGCCCAAATCATTTGAATAGTGAATCGCTAATTGGCACTCTCGGATGGATGAGTGACATAAAGTAAGCTGCGTATTCAGCATTCACCCTCCGCTCATTGTCGTGAAAGCACTAAGTTGCTGCCAAAGTTTCGCATTTTCAGCAGTACTCCGAAATAGCGGAACGGGCACGAATACTTTCATTATTACAGTTCCTGAACCTACGTATTTGTATATGGGGAGATTCAGGGTTACACTTTGCTCTCTGCAACCGTTTGGTCCTTTCCAGAGCTCGACAGTTGCAGCGCCCGGGCAAACAAATCCCCCCCCCCCCCACCCCACCCCACCCCAGAAAACAACCACTGACTGCCAGCACTCCCCTGGTGACGTCCCATGATCTATGCTGTGAAGGGCGAGTTCTGATTGTTTGCATTCAGTCTAACTCGAAATGATGAGCTCACTTTCAGCTCCTCCAACTGACAGGGCACGCAGTTGATTAACGACACATAGTTTCCTGCGAATAGAGTTCACAAATCTCTCACATCTTTTATTAGTGTGAGTTATAGAAAACTACATCGAAGAGGTGACTTTTTTTTTCTAAACAGTACTTTATCGCACTACAGTCGAACCTTGTTATGAGGAAGTTGAAGGGGCCCGGCGATTACTTCGTCCATGGTCACAGCTTCTTTATATCCCGTGTTCACCAAGCTACCAAGAGGAATCCTCATTCCTTAGTTATATCTATTATTTCGTTATGAACCGTCTCGTAATAACGAGGTTCAACTATATTATTTGACTTTCCTCTCTAGTATGACGCAGAAAATGATCAATTTTTTATTCTTGTCTCCCAAACCCACTGACTTCCCTGACGTTCATAGCGCTGTTGAAGGCAATGGACTGCACGTATTTTGCGAAAAATATTTCTTGTTTCTTAATTTACTTCAACCTCACAGGAACAAAGAGCTTTGGATCAGGGGGTATATAAAAGAAAATGAATAAACAGAAATATTGAACCAGAATAACAGTACAATGGACAAGTTACAAGGCAAATACACGAAAGGATTCAAAGTTGATCCAAAACAGAGTTAAAATGAATATTAGAAACGAAATATCAAATTAAATTTAGCAGTGGATTAGCTCGGCTATGCCAAGATATACGTAGCGTGAGCTAAGCTGAGCCGCTGAGCAACAATTGCCGCTCAGCAGCAATTTAGCTCTCCTTCTCGATGGCTATACCACACTGGCAAACGCCCCTCTATAAGTAACCCCCACTGATACCTCTGCGCATGCGCACAAAATGAGCGGCACTGTCAAGCGGCTCTGGCGCAGCCTCAGACTCGGCTACTGCGCAACGGAAGCGAACAGCTGGGCACGCGCCGGCGCCAGTGCGCCTGCCGCGGCCATGACGCGGCTATGATCGGCGAGGCGCGCTAGCTGTGTGACGTCACTGCTCCTCGCGCATGCGCAGCGCGACTTTCCAGGAGCCACGCGAAACTGCTCAATCTGGGCCAGTGTAGCTCACGCTACAAAAACAAATTCTCCGGAAACATGCCTCATTGTTCGACTGAAGAGCGTTAGCTACGGGATCTTCAAGTGTGTACATCGGTGTGGTTTTCAAACGTGGAGAAGACCAAATCCAAACACTCGCGGATATTTCCTTGCCGGAAACGTCCCATCTAGGACACAAGCAGCGCCTTCTTACTGATGAATTTTGCACTAATATTTCGAGTTACAGCTACCTTCGATACATCCGGTAATATTTCCTCGTTATATCAGTGAATAAATGTTATAAACGTGTGCATCACAACACGACGAATCGTTTGGCACCATCTGGAGCCATCTGCGACAAACGGCTCAAGCGTAATGACCATACGAAGGTAATCGGAACGTACAGGGGTGGAAAGGTGATCGTTGTGAATCCTACACATACTTTGGGCTTCGCCTCAATTACGAACTTTATCCTCAAGAACATGCCAAGTCATTTGACACCACGACAAACATTGTGCGTCAAACGGGTTGCCCCCAAATTTCATGCAAATGGTGGTCTTGGGGGAGAGTGGAGAGTCCCACTTTCATCACTTTGATGGCCACTCTGCTGGCACATACATAACGTGTCGAAAGTAAAGGCATCAAATGAGGCGCTAAGCGCCAGCTGTTGCTATGCGATGGAGTTTGGTCACGTGGTTACTGTTTTGGTCAATTTGTCCTTCATTGCAGACACGCGTCCTTGAGAAACGTTAATAAGTAAGGGCAAAACGACCACTAAGTGCAAAAACGCCACCAGTAAGGGCAAAAACTACCGTCTACTGATAGTGTGCTCTTTTGAAATGATATTGCGTAGATTTGTAGTGACATTGTGTAGTTTTGTAATGAAATTATATAGCTTTGGGACGTTAAACGCTACGTACCCTCACTACTCCCACATACGATCACATATATAAATTCGCTTGAACCTTTTTTTTATCTTCAAGGATCATTCCAGCCTTCATTTATACTGGATCAAAACCACGAAGTTCACTCCACGATTTGAACAGCATGTAAAAAAGCTGATTCTAGAGTTCAGGATTCTTGCAACAGGGGCACTAGAATGCACTGGCAAGCTCCGATGTTTTGATAAAGTTGCATAATAGATTTATTTACACAGCTGACTTTCATCGTAATGCGAGAGCACTAGAAGCCTCATGGCGAAAAAAATCGTCGGTAACGTAAATACCGGGAAAAGAAGTGATGCCACCATACCAGAGGTGACAACTATACTTTTTTATGTCTTCATTACATTCCTGTCGCCATCTCTCCGCACCTTCGGAGAAACATACACCATACAAACGAACGGAGGAAGTGTCTAGTTGTGTGCAAACAGCGGTGTAGTGGTGCGCAAACAAAAACATGAAATAATGGCACAAAACTCGTTTGGAAGGAATCAACAGCTTGTAACATTCTCGTATTGCCAAGACTATTAACAGATCATTTGTTAATACCGCCAACATCTTGGATTTGATTCTAACCAATCGGCCCGAAATTGCTTCCGCCATTACTTATTTGCCCAGCAGAAGCGCTCACTCTTTGCTGAATTTCAACATTAAGGCGGCTTGTCCTAAGCCCGCCAAAAAGAAAAAAGACCATTCACGACATTAACAGAGCTAACTTTGACTCAAATAATAACGAATTATCATCATTTACGAAAATCTTGTTCAAGAATTTTGAGCATCGATCTGTACAAGCCAACTGGGATATTTTTGCTACAAGAATTCACGTACAGTACATTCCTACCCGCACCATCATTTCTAACCCGCAGGCCCCGTGGTACACAGCCCATATCAAACGCCTATCATACAGGATGAAGCGCCGATATCGCACCGCTAAACTGTCTACCAGTAACTCTCATTGGGACGCATATAAAGAAGCGGCTAACGCTTTCATAACAGCAATAAATCAAGCAAAAGAAAAGTTTCTTTCTATCACCATACCATACATGCTATCATCGAACATTAAAAAATTCTGGCGCATTTTCAACCCACCAATTGACGAATCAATCACTTTGATAGACCAGTCAGGGGATCCTACTCAGAAAAATTCATCTGCTCCGGTCCTTAACGAAACATTTGTAAAGAATTTTTCCCATGTAATACAAGCGTTAACCTTCCTGCCGCCCACCGGTTTAATTATGTAGTAACGCCTCCTATACATTTTGAGTCACCAGGAATTGCTATAATAATTGAAGACCTAAAATTTCAGTCGACACCTGGCTACGACTGCATTAATGCCAAATTAAAAAAAAATTCCTTTCTCTGTACTTCTTTTATACTAACCAAGATATTTCAGCAATCTCTTGCACCTCAAAATTGCCCACACAATGGAAAATCGGGAAGGTGGTTCCATTCTTCAAACCAGGAATTAAAACGTCACCTGCAAATTATCGTCCCACCTCGCTTACCAGTACTTACTGCAAATTATTAGAACACGTAATTTTCACAAACCTCGTTAATTTTGTCGAGACTAATTCTTTCTTCACACTCGGACAGCACGTTTTTCGGAAATCATATTCATGCGAAACCCAACTTGTCTGCTTTACTAAGAAGCTCCACCTTATTTTAGACAGCGCCTCTGAGGGGGACTGCATTTTCCTCGACTTTTCTAAAGCTTTCACCAAGGTATGTCACCGTTAATTACTTTTAAACTAAATCAACTTAACATTGATCATAAAGTTTTGAAATGGATCGAATACTTTCTTCATTACCGATGAAAATTTGTTTGCGCTAACAAGTACGCTTCACCTTTCAGTGACGTTTACTCAGGGGTGCCTCAAGGGTCAATCATTGGACCGCTTCTGTTTCTCATTTGCATCACTGATCTTGTTTCCAAAGTAGCATCTCACATTCATCCCTCTGCTGACGATTGCGTTGTTTTTCGCGAAATAACGTCACCCGAAGACGCTAACCTTCCTCAGATCGATCTTACCTATATTCCTACTTGGTGCAATGATTAGCTCATGGACCTAAACACTGAAAAATGTAAAGTTATGCGAATATCCCGATATGCTAACACACCTTCCAGGTACTACTTAAATAACATCCCTTTGGAATCTGTCACTACATATAAATACTTGGGAGTCCACATTTCTGCAAACATCTCCTGGTCGCACCACATCTAGTACATTATTAACAACGCCAACCGCATGTTGGGCTACGCACGCCGAAACTGTAGGAAAACCCCGTCTTCTCTTAAATTATTGCCATACAAAACGCTGATTTGTTCAAAACTGGAATATGCAGCTGCTGTATGGGATCCCCACTACGAACAGCTAATTTGTTCGCTGGAGACAGTCCAAAATAATGCCGCGCGTTTTATTTTATCTAACTTTAATTGCGGCGCAAGCGCAACCAGCATGAACAATTCTCTCTTTACAGCCTTTAGCATGCCGCAGAAAAATAATTGGTCTCAGTATTTTTCATAAATTGTATCATTCCACTCTACGGAACACACACATTGTTCCTCCCCACTATATTTCAAGCCGCACTGATCATCGGTACAATGTCGGAATTTCAACATTTCACACCTTATCAGCATGTCATTCCTTCCTGCCTCGTGCTTCACGTCAATGGAACCACCTTCCTGCTGAAATTATCGACATCAATGATAACCAGCATTTTCGCAACGCAATAGCTAACATTGAATAAATAGCAGAAATTTATTGTGATACTCATTCCCTTGTCTATGTATTTTTTCTATCTACTCCCCTCCTTAATGTCTCTGGCCCTGAGGGTTCAATACATAAAATAAAATGAAAGTTGTAATTAGGTGTCCGTGTGAATTTTGTTTTCAACTCTCAAATTTGAGGAGAAGGACAAGAACATTTACTAGGTCTGTAACTGAATAGCTCACGCAACGCAACATCGCTCAACACGATTGATTTTTGGGAATTAGCTCGTGTTGACAGAATTGGTTATCCCAGTACTTTTTTGTATGCATTCTGGCACTGCACATGGTTCTTTCCGCATATAATGTTGGTTGTCACAAAGAGTTTTAAAGAAAAGATACCCTATATTTCACGTGATAAAATTATGACTTTATTCTCCGCTGCCCTAAACTCAACCCTTTGCATCTTTTTGGTTCGAGCTGTACAGAACGCATTTCCTGCACCACCTATCAATTTTGCACTCCTGCAATTCAACAGCCACGGATGTTCCGTGTCCTTTGTGACGCTTGACTCTGGTTGTGATCCAACGAATCAAGTGTCGTGAGCTTGCAGAACAGGAATAAAGGTAACTACGTAAAATGCGGCAATGAAATCATGTACTGCACATGAACACGTAACAGGAATGCAAGCTTCTGTTGTGTGCTAAAGTCAGTGAGAACTGCGGTTTGCGGAAAATACGTGTTGTATGGCACTGGCTTCTAGGGTGTCACGCCCTATTAGACATCTTTTTAATTTTTCTCTTTGTTACAAATGAGAGTTCTAGCGCATTTTAAGCCAAGTCCTAAATGTATTTTAATTAAAAAAAACCGTGGATAGATTTGATTCATACAATATTGATTCATTCCGCTCCTGTCCTCACGAGGCGACTATAAATGCTATACATGTCATCCGTGTGCTGACTGCGTGCTCTGCTTTCATCCATATTCTTGTTCAGTATTGTACAGTTGCGCAAAACATCGGAGGAATAAAGGCAGCAGTCTTACTGGCTCACCTCCTATTCCGCATCAGCATAAAGTATTCTTGCGTCTAGCGTCGGTAGATAAACCCACGGAGATGAAACGTGGCGTCCGCATGTCTGACAGGCTACGTCTTGCAATCTCTTACTTGCACCATCAAGCAACGGTTTCAGGCTTGCACTGAATGCAACCCAGTACAGTGCACCCATAACAAGGAACATTTTACGACGGCTCGCAACCGATGTATCGTACCTTGTGGAACGAAATCGCAAGGTGCTAGGTACTGGTGTGCTTACACCTGCGCAAAATCAAGAACGAATATATTTGGGTGTGCAATACAAAGACAGAAAATAAAATTGCCAGTATGTGAGATTGCTTTGTAGATGAAACGGTCTTGTGCAAAGAGGAGGCATCCAGCGCTGATCGATGACCATTTCTCCTTTAACGCCTGGCGCGTGTATCTACATGCTCCCGTCATAACTGTGGAAACACAGACGGTGGTGCGAGCTCAAAACACTGCAGTCTGAGGCAACACCAGATTGCGCAGGAACATATTGCCTCCACTTGAAAACCTCTGACATTCACGGTGCGTCGTCGACCTAGGTATCTGCATCTTTTATGGCAGCTTTCACAACCGCGTGTCGATAACCGTAGAGGGGAAGCGCCTCTAGACAAGACTTCAACTCTGCTCCCTCGTAAGCTTCATCTATTCTAGGTGAGCGCTGCTTTACTCGAAAGATGTTGATTTCAAGCCGCATATTCAGCGAAGGTATTTCAAGCGAGTGCTATTCTATACTGAGCAATGCTCTTGCACAAATTTCTCTCTGCAGCTAGACTTCTGCATGTATTGTAATGCGCCATCTTGACTGCTTGCTGCTCGTGCCAGAGTGTATGAATATCAAATTGTTCTCACCTATGTCCCAGCTGCTTCAGGGAAACAGCACGTTTTCATAAATTAGCGCCCTTTTAAACAGCGCGACTGCATGCAAGTATAAGATACTATTTTTTCGCCTACTGCCAAAACTCTATGCATCACATGACTTGAGCGTTTCTGTTGTTTTCTGAGGCACAATTGACACCCTTTTGGGTGCCTTGGGTGGTGCACAATACTGCCGAAACACAACATGTGGCTGGTGGACGATTGTCCTAGGCTGTACATGCTACCGACAAAGTATGCTTTGGAAGAAATATCACTTGAAACTTTGCACTGTCAATTACATCAAAGCTCTCAAAATTCATTCTTCTCTTTTTTTAGAAATTAATACTAAAAGTCAGCATTCTAATGCTGCCTATTGGCATAGCTAAACTAGTTGAAACAAGATAACTGACTGTTAAGAGATTAATTAAATATTTGTTTTGGTGTCGATATGCTTCTCGATGACTAATACGGAAACGTGTCGAAAAAAAAACGTCTTTTGGTGCCACAAACAACAATTTATCCCAGCTCTATTTTGGCACATACTGCCTATATTCAGGAGTCTAACATGCTTAGTTACTTCAGAACCTCAGGTACTTCAAGGCCACATTGGTATGGCTGAGTTATAAAGAAAAAGAAAATGGTAGCAGCAACTATGAATGAGTCAAGGGTGCGCAAAGCTGACGGAAGTGAACTGAGCATGACATTATAATCGCATTGCTCGAAACTGCAATGTCTTTTTTTTCTGTTCGGTTGTGCGATAGCTTTTCTACACAGTGAGCCATGCCTGTTCCGAGTCGTCTGCTGGTTGACATGACCGTGACGATGACGACGAGTATGTCGATGAGCGTAAATACAACAACAACAACAATCGCTGAGCAGAGAATGGAAGAAGGGCTTGCCGCCACTGCGGATGGAAGGCTGACCAGATGAGCGCTGGTCCACGAAGTTTCCGGGCCACGGTCACCTGAAGCCCATGGACGCATCGAACGGCGTAGGAAACGGGGCTGTGTGCTCTTGTGTGGGTGGCTGCTCGGGTCGGTGTTGTCATAAGGCCGGGTTTCTGCGGCGCCATCAGGTCGTTGTGTCTTCTGGTCGGGCCGGGAAAAGAGACTGGGGTGAACGGCGAGGTCGGTTTTTGTATGGCAGACTGGGGCGCAACCGGGCGGCGCCGACCAGGAACACAAGGCCGACGTCCGCGGCAGGCGCAGGACGCTGAACCTCCAGGACTACGATGACGAGGACAAAGAACGCCTCACACCAAATGTTACGTGACGGCAACCCAATGAAGACGGAACGGCAAGACTAATGGTAATGGCATGACTGAATGGCTGCGGGCTGATGTTTTCTCGAACGCTGATGCTTTATCGTCGGTCTGTCCCTGTCTGCATGCGCTTTTGAAATATCATGCAGAACCATCTAGCCCGTCAGCTTACCTGTTCAGGTTACTTGGACGTTTCTCTGGACGTAACTTAAACATTAAAGCTGTTTGTGGTGTTGACCTATAAAAATGTTCCCTGAAGATTTAAAATGACAATCAGCTGCTCACGCATATGTCTCTTTTGCTCTTCTCTTTTCTCTTTTGCTTCTTCGCAGATTGCAGTCTCATTGCATGAGCAGTTTATTATAGGGTGACGAAAGAAGTTACAGAAAGAGGACCTTTCCCACGTCTTTATGTAAATGGCAAGAAATAACCCGAAGATAGTGCAAAATAGTATATATTCAGCAAGGAGATGATGCGGCCTAACAACCTTGTCATCTTGTATATTAATTTTGGGCACTTTTTGATTATAACCGCCAATTAAAACCATGTGAGTAGGACGAAAGCCGACTAGACTGTGCCTTGTTAACAATGGCTTTCTGAAAGCCCAGGCGGCAGTAAAAAACGAGTGGAAGAGAGAAGATGAGAAAAGACAAGCGAGGCGGATATGGACAAGAGTGGCTACATGCATTAAAGCCGATGCAGTACCGGTAAAAACGTCGAGATAATGTTCCTGTTTCGCTGAAGCTAAGCGGGGATGACAGCAACGAAAAGAACTGCACAAGAGCATTCTACGAAATGGATCCCATCGAATGATGTGCTCTTCAGAATGATGAAATAAATATCCGTGACAAACAAAAAAGGTCAGGACAGGGACATTGACGACCGACGCGTTCTGACAATGTCAGGCAAACAAGCTTTCTTTCTAGATTTATAGAATCGTGCCCATGTAAGGGGCTCAAAAAAAGCTTTTATGGATGTGGAATAATAGCATGAAAGGGACGCTTTCTATAGGAGAAGTCGTTGTTCATAATAGGCTCGAATTCAATTCAGAGATATTTTCACAGTTCTAAAATAAACATTTACATCGCACTAAGTGAGGAAATGTACCTCACAAAGCAGTGCTTTGTTTTTTGTTTGTTTACTGGAGCATCGCATGGGCCAATGTTAAAGCAGGGATGCATTTTACGGCTACATTTTCACCCCTCTTTCTCGGGGGGTTTGTCCGTCAGCCCGTCCATCCATGCCACGAGAAAACGACTACATCTAAGTGCGCCTCTATTGTGCACAAGAAAGATTATGTAGAAAAATATGGCAGAAAAAAAAAGGTTTAAACTAATACCCGTAATCTCTTCTTGCTGCGACTGAAGTAAGCATTAAAACAGAAGTGCACGGGCCTGTCCATTGACTCGGGAAGAGCCGCAATCAATTCCACGTGCCTACAATGAGAGTTGAAAGAGATGTTTTGATTAATTGATTTGCACTTTATTTTGGTAGAAAGCGGGTGTTAATCATGAGCAGGACAGTTTAAAAGAGGAACATTCTACTAAGGTAGACGAGGCGAAATGGTTTTTCAGGTACGCCTGACAAGGCCTCGCCTGCTGGCAAGCAACATTGCGCTCTATAAGTAGAAAAGCCGTTGAAAAAATAAGTACGGGAATTACATTGTACTTTTAATCACGTGCAGGAAACAGAAGTACTGTGAACAGGGCATTATGTAAATTAAGATCATAAGTACTACAGAATACAAGAAATTTTTTTCTCCAATGAATAGATTGCATCACACCCAGTTAAAGTATTACAGTGTCAAAATGCAAGAAGAAGCGACAGTTGCATAGATAAATAGCATAATATAAGAAGAAAAACAGCAATACGAATGTAACACTAACATGAATGACATAACAAAAGAACATTGAAAGATTGAAACAAACGCGCGTCGCAACGACGACGTCCACCGATGCTACGACGACGGCTCTAGATACAGATATATCAAACGTTGGCAAGGAGCCTTCGCCGTAGTCTGCGAGACTACTAGATGTCGGCCCCGAAGGGCCAGGATGCCATAACTCCTATCTATAATCTGGCATGCATCTAAGACAAGCTTATGACAATGACTCTTGCTCATGCGCTTGTTGGTTTGCAAAATGATTGCGGCAATGTCAACGACAGTGTTGTTAAACTGATTGAAATTTTGTACGATGCGAAGCACTAGGAAAAAAATAAATAGTTATAGAAAAGATATGGCAGGAGAAATAAGTTTCACCCGCTTATGAATGCACAACATCCTCACGAATATACCTAACAGAGGCTCCTCAGAAACATTACAGCTTTATACTCTTCGATAGAGCATAAATAGCGTGCTTTTGAAAACATTTTTGAAAAAAAAAAGCATTTTGTGAAAACGCAGTGTGTCTTTATTGGCGGCGCATTCTCTGTTCCGTACGAGCACGCGTTAGTAGCCTCCCTCGCATGTGCTGTCTTCCGCACTCACATACCCTTGTATTGTTCGCGTTTATATCTTAGAGCGTGATATTTCTGGCGCGTGTGGCTGGTTCCTCGTGTGCACAAAACGTCTATAAATATTCTGAAACATCACATCTGCAGTGCGGTAATCAGGGTGTAACACGGATTAGGTCGGAAATTTTTTTTCATCCAAGCTACAAGTGCTTCTCGAGAAATATATAAAAATACAAGCAGGCAATTTACGAAATATTCATTAAAAAGAACACAAGAGTAAGTTATATTTATTTTTTTTATTGCGCACAGTGCTTGCCGTACCCCGGCTTCTTCTTTTTGTCGCCCCCTCCCCTCTTTTTTCTCCTCTCCTTCTTTTATTTTCACTAATCGCAACTCGGGTGCTTCATTCTTCAATAGCACATGCCACGGTTAGCCGCATCTGTCCTTCGGTTTTATTGCGGCGGAGGGGCAACAGGTCGGGTTAAAGGATCCCCTTGGCTGTACTAGTCCGGTTTCAGCCGGAAGCGTTAGAACTGCCGGAAAGCTTTCTACGTTAACGTATTTTCTAACAAAGGAATTCTTCGGATCGGTTTTCTAAGAACCACAATTTCTAAGAAACGTACCTGATCAAGGGTCGGTAAGAGATTACAGAGTTTATATCCCCATCGAGGCGACAACGCACCACTGTGCTCTAAAAGCAATAGGGCGGTCTCCCAAGCTGCTTGGCCCGACAGCGGTGTGTTTACACAATACTTACACAGCGCCGCGAGTGACGCGCAACAAGTATCACGGCGGCGCAATTCTTTGTAAACACTCGAGAAGTTATCAGAATCGCCACAAGCCGTGCTTTAGCTCAAAGTACAGGATTCAGCGGTGGTGTGGAACCATTATAAATACATATTGTGTAAAGAGCGCTGGTAAAACAGGAAAGTTGGCTACTCCCTACGTGATACTTAGAATGCTTAAAACGGTAGCTCTGGGATGTCTTTAATATACACACTTTTCGGATGATGTTAGTGCCGCAATCTTGAGCAGGGCACTGATGCCACCAACCGAACATTACGGGTGAGTTTTGACAGGGTGTTTAGAGAGGCGTTCACCGATTTTGTTCCTTCATCAGCCTTGGAGACGCGTTCTGATGCCTTCTCACGATGAGCACAGCCACATAAATATGCCGTTGTGAGCAATCGAGCCCTTGAGTGCTCCGGCGTCAAGCCGGTATGGCATTCGCGGTTTTAGAAGAGGTTGCTTGCTCTCTAATAATGCAACCTCATACATTGGTTCCAGCAGTACTGATGCGGAACACATGCCTGCCATTAAATTTAACAAAACAAAGGAATAATTACACGCCTAGCGTAATGGATTACCAGTGGTAATGAACCGTATCACTGTTTTCATATCCCGCATTTGTTTTGAATGCTGCTGCTTTGTATGGGTATGTGGTTTCGTTTTGGGTTTGATAGGACGAGTTCTTTTTGGTGTGATAAATGTGTCCGCATGGACTTCAGCATGTTGTTGTTCAGCACATTTTCTGCCAGCGGTCTGATAGCGCTATTTTCCAAGTTTACGGGAACTGCTGCGGCCGCGTTTTTCTAGACGCGCGGGATTCCGTGCAATGCAAAGAAATCTTCGAAGTCAGTGACTTTCTACTGAACCAGCTCTACGAATGTGAGGAAGGGCCTGGCAGTTTTATGTCCAACATTCTCGCGCGAAAATTTTGAAAACTGAAAAATTGTAAGACACTGATTTGGAAATATTGAAGGTAAGAATCCATTATTCTGATATGTAGCAAAATCTTTCTTTTAAAGAGTTTCCATTGAAAACAGCTGCGTTAGGTTGTTGCGTTAGGCGGCTGATATGTTGGTGATGTTTCTGCATCCGCGTCAGCCACTTTTGCGATGGCTATGTACTTCCATCCTGATTGTGATGATACTCAGACGAAGAGACTGCTTTGTCACTGAGAAACAAAAGAGAAAAAAATTCCATGCCTTTTTTTTTGGCGGGGGCAGTTGGCGGCAGTGTTCCCGCTTCCTAGGGAGGATTTTTAATGGTAGAAATAGAGTTCAGGTAGTTTGTGCTGTGTACTCGTGATGCTATCACATGTCAGATGGAAGCTTTGCTTTAGTGGTTTCTAGCATAGAAGACATGCCGTTTGCGACTGAAGAGAAAGTACACATGATTCTGGTCCTTGAAGCACCTTACGAGACCAGAAGACGCGCTGCAGACCTTGTGCAACAATGGCATCCAAGCTGGCGAAAAACTTCAGTGCAAATTGGGCTAACTACGATATTCTGCGACAAAAAGGCAGCTTTACGTGGACACGACACAGAGCAGCTGTTTTAACAAAATACAATACATGGTTGAATGAATAAAGATATCAGATATATAAATATGATTTTACAGCTTTCGAAATGACCGCAGTCGGATGCAACTAAACACGCCGCGGTAAATGCCTCCAAAGAAGGCCTTCCAGCCAATAGTGTCGACCGATTGTTATGAAGGCTAAGTTAATCCCATTTCGGAAAGGCATCTGCCACTAACATGCGCTTGCATGCCAGATGATTAACCGCGACGTCATGAGAACAGGTCGATACCATAGAATGGAGGGCCTTCTTAAATAGGCATTTGCGGCTTCTTGATATGTATGCAACTGTAGGTTATTGCTGCGCAATTTTTTAGTTAAAAATTTGTTGTATTGGGAGATATTTCTGAGAACTGTGGCCTTCTCAAATAAGCACTTGCAGTAAACTGCTCAGCAGCATAAGAATTTTTTTCAAGCTTCCTATAGACAGGGTGTTTCAGCAGATTGGATTGTGTACATAAAATAATGATGATAATGAATTTTTATGGCACAAGGCATTTGCGGCCAAAGAGCGCCATGTCACAAGCTATTTTCCTCTACTCGAGGTGGGGCCGCAGGCGAATTTCCCAAGGATGTCACCCTAAATAAGCCGAGCACCGGGCTTGTACCCATTGTATCACCGGTGCGTACCAGGCGGCACTGGCGATCAAAACCCGCTCCTCCCGCATGCAAGGCGGGTGCTCAGAATTCTGGGCATCCGCTGCTGTTTACACAAATTACCGTAATACATTTAGAACTGGTTTTCAGCCACCTTTGCAGGTCTATAATTTTTCTTCGAACTTGAGCTGCGCTTTTACCGGACGCTTGCTTCGAGTCACTTCTTTAGCACTGAGACACAATCATAAACAGGCAAACGCAATCAGCACCAGGCGGGCGGCGCAGAACTCAAATGCCGGCTCAGACTGCTTGAAGAACAACGGCGTATTGCGTACTCTGCACAACCACTGCTGTAAATGAATACCAAGGAATAACTTAACAGCGCCAGACACCCCGAGAGGGGTTAGCCACGCGTGCGAACTCTTGCTCCATGCTCGCTGCGCAAAGCATAAATTGTGCGCACGACGAGACGAAGGAACGCAGATAAGCGCGAACCTTTAAGGTGCGTGCACTTCAGAAGGCGTTTGCCAAGCTTAGCTCAGCTTGATTCAACGTCCTCGCATAGCACAGGCAGCTCTTTCTCACGAGGTCTTCCAGGGCTGGAAGATTAATTAACCTGGACGGACAATTATGGACATGTCCACTTCTCGCACACGAGAAAATGTTTGCTGCCAAAGGCAGACTGGTGTTTTAAAGTGATAACCTTCACTACGCTAGGTGAAGCAGTCTTCGGGTACGCAGCACTACGACTTTGAACGACCTTCACTCCAACCAAGGATAGCCGTGTAGGATCATATGTGGTACAGTTATGGTGTCGAACCTTGACCCTTGACCTTGACCAATGACCTTTAGTTGACCGTAGACCTTTGACATTGGGTGACCTTTGGGTTGACATTTGACCTTAAGAACATCTGATGTGATACCACGTCATATTCACGTGATCGTGTGGATATATATAGAACGGCTGTCACGAGCGTTTAGCGGAGCTGCCATGCACACGCCTCATACGCTTAGCAAGCGTGCTTGCTTTTGACTGATTGCAGGGTTAGCCAAGTTAAGCAACTGCCAATTTTTTTTAATGGGCGCTATGTTGCTGAGGGAAGCGCTCGTTCTGTTGCCCGCGGCTGACGCATGTACAGGTGCGGCGACAATATTACGGAGCACGCTTCTTTGAAACTTTCTCACGCTTTTTGCAGAGAAGATGCGATCATTTATATGGTGCATGGGCAAACGCACCAGCGGCATAATGTAGTTAACTTTCAATCGGTAAAACGAAAGAAAAGTTTGATCGTGAAAACTTGTTCCGTACTATTGTGGCCGGGACTGTACGTTCAGCGGCGAGTAAAAACGTTTAGCATAAATGAGCGCTCACCGGAGCGCCTGAATGGCAGTGCGTGGCGCTGCTGTTCACTATTAAACGCCGCAAGGAATGTGTCAGGCCCTTCTTCACAGTCCTAGGGGTGACTCAGAAGACAGTCATTCACTTCGAAGATTTCTTTTTCTTTTTCCTTCCCTCTGCCCCAGGGATGTTCCTTGCTCTAACCAAAAATAGCCTTATTTGGACAAACAAAATTCCTAGTTAGAATGATTTTCCATTTAACAGTAAGATTTAGTGTTGTCGGCAACGCTTACAAAACTATTTCTAACTTTCTGCCGCGCAAATTGCACAGCTTCCTCTCGTTCCGTGAATGAAATGTTGTCTGCTATAATGAGGAGAAGATATGGAAATTTTTGGTTTACAGCAAGAAAAGAATTTTGATGCTGAGTACGATGTTCAAAAATCTGAAGAACAATTGCACCGATCTCACAGTGTGGTAGTGCCTTCATACATAGCAATTTTCTGCCCCTGAATAGCTTACGTAAAAAAATGATATCTTGCTTTTTTACTCAGCTATTTATTGAATTCTTGTTGCCTTCAGTCGATTTCTGTTGGGGTAAATCTTATCCAATGTCGCACTGCGCACTAAAGAGAAAACGTGATAGATGTTTAAAAATCAGAATCAGTTTATTTAAAAGAACCCCAAGATTTCTTTCCTAGGTCTTTATATATCTAAGTTTAAAGCAGCTTCAGTGCGTGCAAAGAGGCATTTCAAACTGGCATTTAAACATAACCATCACTGCCCTTTTAATAGATGCGCACACTTTGCAAATGAACCTATTCGCCGCTTCCTCACGCATTTGTCCTGAAGCGTTCAGACCTGTAAGATTGTTCTACAAATCGAAGTACTTCTGCAGGCGGTTCTGGATCTTGCGCTGCTATTTCTTATTGTTATCTTCTTTTATTCATTGCAGTGTTCCACTCACACCTCAGTAACGCCTCTAAGTGACACTGCCATTTTTGGTTGTGCGCCAAGAGAGAAATAACTGTACTGATTTTTTGTGTATGCTCCTGCGAGCCCTCCCCTACACTTCCGTCCTTTGTTCTTCTGATTCTTTCCCCAAAATGTCTTGCTGGCTTAGGTAACACTAGGTAGGCGAAGACCTTTCGTGAAAATATGATCATCGAAAGGAAGTGAACACTGCTAACAACTAAAATAAAAATGAACCAAGGGAAGAATGGCAACAGCAGGTTGCTTCAGAAAGAGTAAATATGTTAAGCACTTAAATTCATTGTATAACTTCATTGTAAAAAGTTCCTCTTCTGTTTGCCAGCGCACACATTCAAGCACTCAATGAAAAGTTCCGTGACTGCACATCGTACTGTGAACTGATTGCAGTACGAAAGAGGTTACTATAAAATTACCCTCAGAGAAGAATGGCGGCGTGTTCGCAGAGTGATTTCGACAGGAAACGATTTTCGTCCTGAACCATTTACGTGGAAAACAGGGGAGGTTAAATCCTCGTCATAAGCAACAAAATAGGACCGTCTCCTGTTTATCAAAAGAATGGCACTAAACTGCTAACGGGGTCACGCACGTCTCCATTCGTCCTCCTCTCCCCTCTTACAACCTACATTTCTGTTTTTGGGAAGGCGGAAATTTGGGCGAGTTGGTAAGTGTTCATTTTCGCTCTCAGCGCAACACGAACGGGACACAAGACGAAGGACTGGCACAAACAGGCGCTGACTATCAACTGGTTTTTTATTGAAGAACGAAAAGCGTATAAATACAAGCAGTGAACTACTTATCAATCAGCAAAAGTTATCTGGAAGGCACGTGGGAGGTCAGATAGCTCAATTCCCTCTCGGATAACGTTATGGAAGGGCTGCTGATACATTTTGCGCCATTGTGGTAAATATAAAAAGCTTCCATTACCTCGCATGTTAATTTATTGTTATGTCGGAACAGGATGCGAGTGTTCCTGTAATGGGGAACACATTCGCACTTTTTGCACTGGAAAGACGCCTGGGCAAGGGGGTCCCCTTTTGCTCTCCTTTCTGCATGATCCTTTTCATGCCTGCATTGGCATTGCCTGCTGTGGGAGCCTGTGTGAGACAGGGGGTAATTTTTCCTGGTGTTTTCATGCTCCATCAAGCGTTTGTTAACGCACCTGCCAGTCTGCCCAATGTACATCGCACAGCAGGAGAAGGGGACCTGGTATACCACCCCTACCTCGCAAGCTATAGATGGCGACACATGACGCACCTGTCAAGCATCCCTCTTGCTCTTGCCGTAGTGCCTCTCATTGACCTGTTTGCACATTGCGCTAAGTTTTCTAGGTGCAGAAAAGACGACTTCAACGTCGTATCTGCCCGCAACTTTTTTCAGCCCATGTGACAAGCAGTGTGCATACGGGACCACAGCCGGGTTTTTCTTCTTTTTGGCTTCTTTCGGCTGAGCCCTATTCTTGAGCTGCCTAAGAAGTTTCTCCGCTGCCGTGGAAATGAGTTGATCTGGGTACCCGTTCACACATAACCTGCCTGTTTGTGCCAAAATGCTCTCCCGCGTCCTTTCATGGCAAGATTTCCTGAGAGCTGATTGCAGGCAAGATGCGGCAATGCCCTCCTTTATGATCTTAGAATGGCCAGACCGGAAGTTTAGCAATGGTTTGGCAGTCCTCGGGCGATACCACCAACACAAGTGTCCCCCCCCCCCCCCCCTTGGTGCCAAATCCAAAAACTGCAGTTCTTTGTTGCTGGGAACCTCAGTTGTGTACTCCAGCCCATGTCCGCATTCCTTAAATGTCTTCAGAACGTCGACCAGACTTCTAGGCAAACTGCCTGTTCGGGTAGCACCAAGTAATCGTCGACATACCGAAAAATTCTTACAACTACCCCATCCAATGCCTTTTCAATTTCCCTATCAACCCTGCTTAAAAAGATGTCGGCTAACACAGGTGCCACCCTGGAGCCTATGCAAACCCCCGACGCTTGCACAAAAGCCTTTCCCTCCCAATCAACCACTGTTGCAGATAGATAAAAGGACAAGATTTCTAAAAAAACTGTCAACCGAGACACCGCATCTATCAATAAAAGCACTTTCATCATTGTCCTGTGTTATGCACATTTTCACAGATTCCATGAGTTCACAATGTGGCAAGTAATAGTAAAGGTCCACCACGTCAATGCTGAAAAACATGCAGTTACCGGAATTATCCGTTTTGAGAAAATCGACCAGCAAGTCCGAATTGGGAATCACAAATGGGTGCGGAACGCACAAAGAAGCCAGTTGCCTCTGAAGATACCCTGAGACGACATGCTGCCAAGTCCCCCGTTCAGATACTATGGAACGAAAAGGATAGCCTGGCTTGTGCGTCTTAGCGGTGAAAAAGACTTCGAGCTGTTGACCCGTTGACCTGTTGGCTGCTTCAGCCAGCTTGTTCAAGTCGTGGCCTCTTAGCAGTTGCACTGCCTGTCCTTTCACCTTCGAAGCTTTGAAGGCAACCTGTCTGAAGTTCTTCCGCAGTGCTTCGGATGCTTTCTCTTCAAAGGCCCCCGCTGGAAGGACTACAAAGCATCCCTCCTTATCAGCTGTCAGCAACTTCAGACCGCTTCCAGCCAGGAATTCAACGGTGTTGTTCATGCTCCCGCTGTTCCGCTGCTTACCATGGGTTCTCTCCAGCACGTCCACGCAGTCCACGGTGCAGGCAGTTTGCACGGAACAGGCAGTTTGCCTAGAAGTCTGGTCGACGTTCTGAAGACATTTAAGGAATGCGGACATGGGCTGGAGTACACAACTGAGGTTCCCAGCAACAAAGAACTGCAGTTTTTGGATTTGGCACCAAGGGGGGGGGGGACACTTGTGTTGGTGGTATCGCCCGAGGACTGCCAAACCATTGCTAAACTTCCGGTCTGGCCATTCTAAGATCATAAAGGAGGGCATTGCCGCATCTTGCCTGCAATCAGCTCTCAGGAAATCTTGCCATGAAAGGACGCGAGAGAGCATTTTGGCACAAACAGGCAGGTTATGTGTGAACGGGTACCCAGATCAACTCATTTCCACGGCAGCGGAGAAACTTCTTAGGCAGCTCAAGAATAGGGCTCAGCCGAAAGAAGCCAAAAAGAAGAAAAACCCGGCTGTGGTCCCGTATGCACACTGCTTGTCACATGGGCTGAAAAAAGTTGCGGGCAGATACGACGTTGAAGTCGTCTTTTCTGCACCTAGAAAACTTAGCGCAATGTGCAAACAGGTCAATGAGAGGCACTACGGCAAGAGCAAGAGGGATGCTTGACAGGTGCGTCATGTGTCGCCATCTATAGCTTGCGAGGTAGGGGTGGTATACCAGGTCCCCTTCTCCTGCGGTGCGATGTTCATTGGCCAGACTGGCAGGTGCGTTAACAAACGCTTGATGGAGCATGAAAACACCAGGAAAAATGACCCGCTGTCTCACACAGGCTCCCACAGCAGGCAATGCCAATGCAGGCATGAAAAGGATCATGCAGAAAGGAGAGCAAAAGGGGACCCCCTTGCCCAGGCGTCTTTCCAGTGCAAAAAGTGCCAATGTGTTCCCCATTACAGGAACACGCGCATCCTGTTCCGACGCAATAAAGTAACACGCGAGGTAATGGAAGCTTTTTACATTTACCACAACGGCGCAAAATGTATCAGCAGCCCTTCCATAACGTTATCCGAGAGGGAATTGAGCTATCTGACCTCCCACCTGCCTTCCAGATAACTTTTGTTGATTGATAAGTAGTTCACTGCTTGTATTTATACGCTTTTCGTTCTTCAATAAAAAACCAGTTGATAGTCAGCGCCTGTTTGTGCTAGTCCTTCGTCTTGTGTCCCGTTCGTGTTGCGCTGAGAGCGAAAATGAATTTCTGTTTTTTCTTGTTTGGCGTGGGACTCCCACGTCACAGCCTTCGTGGACAACACGCGTTGCGCGTGAGAGTGCTGAATCAAGGTCGGTCACTAAAATGACGCAAAAGATTCGTAGTTCGCAGAGACAATCCGAAGACCGCCCTTGTCGCCGTAATAACGAGCCCAACGCACAAGTGCTCGAACCGTCAATATTAAAAGGGAAGAGAAATGGTACGTGGTGAGAAGATCCTCATGTGTGCGCTCATTATGCCGAGAGGATGAGACAACAGCGCCATAGGGTAAGTAAATGAGTTCCCTTGCCGCCAAGCGCGTGACAAGCGGACAAGGATAGTGCAACCTCAGGGGTTTGTGCGCCAAGTCAACTCCATTATCATTGTCCTTGCGTGGTCGGTGTGGTACAGGCTCTCGAAGGTGTTGCAAATTTCAGAGCGCAGTGTACAACCGGCTAGAGCTTTAGATTTCGTGCTCCTATAGATTACGACGAAGTAAACATGCGATAATATCAAATATAAGCACAGGCTCACTAAGCCGTGATTAATATTCAGCTTTCCGCAAGTTTACTTCGTCGCAAAGCGCAGGAACGCAGTAAATTCGATAGTCGCGCACGCTATAGCTAAAGACTTAGCTGGCTGTACACTGAAGTGCCTTTTTCATGAATAATACCATGCTCAGGCTGGGTTGGACGACCAGCTATAACGCTAAAGTTCGCTCAGTATTTGAAGCTCGCCAGGTATATTTAGTTTTTTCCGCACCATAGCGACAAATATTGCCCGCAGCTACTAAATACTTAAAATCCAATCAAATATTCAGCGTTCAATGATTAGGAACGAGCTCACAGATGGGCTGAATTTCTAACAATAATAACGTAATTACAAAGATTACTGTTTTGCTTAACACCCAGCTAATGAAGCCATGGAGAGAAAGAGTGACACTAGGACTGCGAAAGTAATAAAATTTACTTCCCAACTTTGACTAACCTTAAACCACTATTGCGAGGAACTAAAGCTCGGGACAGGAGTTAACGCCCTGGGAAAAAGGTCAGGAAACCAACAAAAAAAATTCCATAATATTTTAGGCCATCTAAAATCGAGTCCTCCACTAAGTAAATTAACCAACTGCGTCCCAGAGGCCACTCCCCAGCAGCACCAGAATGCGACGGATGGCAAGGCCACGATTGGTAGGACCTTACTTCATGCGGAAATCTCGTTAGCAGCATCTAACGCAGCAATGACGCTATTATTCACTGGATTACTGGATCAGGTACAAAAATGGTGGAACAAACAAGAAACATTAGTGCGGTGCAGGCGCTCATTACCGTTGGGCGAATGCAAAACATCGGCAAAACTGAGAACCGGAACCTTTATTTTGTAGAGGCAGCTAGACACAGCCATAACGTATTTTCTGTTCGCGTACGTTGGTGAGAAACTGATTCTTTTTTTTTTTCGAAGACTACGCTTCATAATGCTGACACGAGATAATTGACGCTAATGAAGTTAACGCGTACAAACACGACGAAAGTTCGCCTGCTCAATAGCAATGTGGTTAAAATGTTTTTTTTTGTTGGCTGCTCGTACTGTTGTACGTGCCAGGTATTGTTTACGGAGGCCCGCGAAAACAAAAAAAAAAGTGCCGCTAAAGGAAACGGCTGGCCATGTTTTTTGAGCTTGCTCGCGAACCTAGAGGCTAAAAATGGATACCTTCAGGTTGTTTTTGTTTACATTTCAGGTATGTAGTAAAGTCGACCTATAATAAGAAAAAGAAGCTCTGCTCTGCTGCATAGTTTTTTCGCGCTCCAAGCCTGTTAGGTTTACCCGTTTAAAATAAGTGTGATGTAACTTTTTTTAGTCTGCGAACAAGAAGAATACATTTTCTTTCGGTGTTTGCGAGGGGAGGAGGAGAAGGTGGAGGGGAGGTTCTTTAATATAGTTCTCAAACTTTGAAAAGAGAAGATACATCCAAAAGGCACTCTTCCGCTGGGAATGCAATTATATGCGTATGACACCCATAAGAACAAAGGTGGCTTAGAGCGCACTAGTAGACGCTAATGATGGCGTACTAGGTTTTTCAGAGAATATTTTAAGAAATTTTCAAAAATGGGCATTTTTAAGTAAAAATATAGCTTTTGCAGCATAGTATTAGAAGTGTTCGCGGGCACAGCAAAGCCTGTGGATTGCTTTGAGTAGTAAGGCTGTTAACTAATTTCTGATAATTTTCTATTTAACTATCCTGCCTAGCCAACTCGTTGCAATTACAGACTTGTAGCCGGTCGTTAGTAATAACCTTATTAGCTTCTAACATTTCGACAACGCGATTACCCTTGGCGATGTGGCTTGAAAAATTCTGGCTTTCTTGACTAGTTACATGGACTGGAAAGGTTGCTTTGCCTGCATGCTTTTCAAAAGCGCATGTATTTTGGCACAATGCAGCCAAAATTTGTCTAGCCACAGCGCCTAGGATAATCGCGCTTTTGAAATTCTAAAACCAAATATGGCAATTACAAACGACTGGCTACAAATTTCTATTTGCAACAAGGCGCCTAACTCTACTAATTAAAAAGTTAATTATTACAATTCGTTACCCAGCTTACTACTTAGGACGTTTCACCGGTTTGATGGTGTCCGCCATAGCTGGTATTATTATTCTTAAAAAGCCTTACTTTTACGTGAAAGAACCTATCTTCGAAAATCTTTGAAAGTGTTCTATGAAACACCTGGTATATGAAGACCCGCCCACACTAATGTAATCACTTGTATGTTACTTTCTCCCCTGGCATATTTCAGATTTCTGTGCGCCGCTAAGGCCAAACGAGGTTCTGTTTAGGAGCCCTCTGATCCGAAAATTATATAGAAGCCTCAGATCCACTTGATAGCGTCTTCGGGTCGTCATCCGATACAGCGCCATATTTATAACATGCTTTGTGCTGAGTACCAGTTTCATGACTTTTGTTTTTCCCGTTTGAGGTGATATTTGCTTGTGATGTTAGACCAGTTCGCTTTACTGAACACATCCTCTATGACGCTGCATCTTTTAGAATTTGGTTCCTGTCATAAGTGTTCATATCGTTTAGTGAAGACTCTGTGCGTGTTGTCGTCCCGTGTTTATGGCGCAGCGAGGACTGGCTAATAAAATCTCTCGCTCTTAGTTCGTCCCCTTGCTTTCTTTGCTAACTTTACCCTTGCAACCGTAGTTCCAATAAGGAAAAGTTGTAATATAGAAAAGCTGCCGTCGGTCGCTTTCTAGTGAGATTTGCCATGGTGTTTTCTTGCATATCCGCTGTAAGCGCCTTCGTGTTCTCGCACACACACAAAAAATGCAAGGCGAGCTGTACGCTGGATGCGTCTATGCCTCCCACCCGCTTCTAAGCCTGTAAGCTCCAGCTTATAGCTTTCCCAAAAGAGGATTTCCCATTGGTCATCTCCGCACCTGATTCCCTATTTGCTCTCGCGTAGCCTAGGAGAAAGCTGGCTAGAGCGATGCATTAGAGTCCCTTCTGGGCTGTTTTCACGCCAATAGAATGTTTTGCCTTCGGTTTATGTCAAGGAATAGAGCGAAGAGCTATATCCTATCGAACATCGCGTATTTTTTTCCTTCTCCCACATTTTCTGCTTTACATTCATTCTTTTTCTTCTCGGCAATTCCGGATTTGTGTGCAAAGCAACTATTATTTGCGTCAATCGCCCAAGGCCTGAGCGATAGCTGTTTATTCAGGAGGAGTTCTGACTATGAATTTTTGCGCGCTAGCTCAGACAGGAACTTTATCATGGGCATGCATGGAAGGAGCCGGACCGTGTATGTCGCGGTAATAGTCAATGTTCACTTACTCGATAACGTACAGTGAGACTCCATTCGCTCGAAGGCAATCAATTGATGTTCCTTTAGGTGGCGCGTGAGGAACGATTCTGCTCTCCTCTAACTCTCGTCTCCTCTCCCTTTTTTGCGTGTCAAACAAGGGCGCCAGGATGGCTCCAAGTCAGCATACAGAAGCGAGCCAAGTGTGTCAAAAGAATGGAAGTGATCGCGAAGAAAAACAGGAAAAATAAATGAACGGAAACTTTCAACAGTAGGCCAAGTGAACCTGTAGCGCACAGTTAACTCAGAAAATAAGTGATGGCAAGTAAACCTTTGAAGGACATGATAAAACTTCGCTTGTCTAAGTCTTATTATTGAACGCATCCTATGCGGGGGATTTGCAGTACACGAGAACGCCGTTGTCCGCGTAGAAGAGGGGAATAGTGGCTGCTCACTGTGGTAGAATATTAAAGAAAAAAGAAGACTATTTGAGCCTCTGATTATCAGTGTGGAATAAGTCTCGCGGTGGTAAACGTACCACTCTGTAATATTTATATCTTGCTGCGTGCGGGTGTGCTGTGGTGCGTGACATCAAAGCCTCAATTCTTCATTCTGCGCCCAGAAAGGCTAAACGAAATAGGATGGGCACAGCCTTCAAGCAAATGCTCAGTGAGCCCGTCTTTGTCCTTACGAGCAGTGTGCTCTGACGCCGCAAGATTTTGATCATTGTTTCGAACTATTTTTACTGGTACTCGAAGTTGGATGTTTAGTCTGTACTGAATATATATGAGCAAATCTCCATAGAATATGGTCTCTAAAGTCTATATGCTGCTTTCTTCCTTTTCTCCCGCCACCGATTATGGCTGTATTTGCAAGGAGCGCGGTCAGTTGTATAGTAAGCATGCAAACAAATCTGAGCGGCTTTGAAAAGAATTCCGCTTTCCCATCAGTTTAACTCGTTTTACAGCTTAGTGCCAATCGGCTAGAAAAGTACTGCACAGAAAAACAAAAATTTGGTTTGGGCTGATTCATGCGGAAATATGACGAGCGAAATTTACGATGAAATTAGAACCAAGAGTTCTGGTCCAGAATCACAACTAGTATTAGTAAAGATGTTGAATGGCCATGGGAAAAAACATATCATGCGGAAGGAGAAGGAGATGCCGCAGTCAGCGATGGTATTGATGTTACGTATAATGGCAAAATAATTTTACGTGAAACGGTTTCACGGCCTTAGCGTAACGGGGAGCGAATGATTTCTTTTTGCCTAAGTTCGCATTCTGCGTTTGCTCACGCAAAGAACTAAGGACACATATATTTTGCTTTTTTATTCGACATCCAAGATCTTTAGTCTAAAATTTATTCCGGCAGAACTTTTGTACATAAGCCGAAGACTAACCGCCACAAGGAAGAGGGATCTGGAAAGTATGTTGTTTGAAAATTTCTGACTCATCAAGACGCCACAACCATAACCGCATGTTGACTTGCATGCGTAGGTTAATAATAGAGTTAATGGAGAAGTCACGTTATTAAGGAATGATGATTATGTGCGCGATTATACAGGCAAACGTTTAGCATGCGCTCGGATCGCACATCCAGTCCTTATCACATAAAGACGATATTACACATATCACTGTAATGAAGGTGGGACAATTAGACACTTAACATTGTGATAAACCTATCATTTCTGTACACATACCACTTTAAATGTCGACAAGTCAGGGCATCTGTGTATCAAAAGCTTCTCAATTATGGTGTGACATCAGTGCTGGCCATCAATTTGAGTCGCCTAGCGCGAGGTCCAAGCACGCATCTCCATAAATATATGTGCGCATTAAAATATTAGTGTTTCATTGTATGCGCCAAGGTCACCATCAGAAACGCTCACCAACAAAGATTTGCCCTTTCAAGTTAGGCCTGTTTTTGTGCGTGTACTGGCAAAAAAAAAAACGCTCTCTGAAGTTGCTCCATGGTGGGAAATTAATTTTAGCCGAGAGGATAACCCGATTCCATGTTTCTTCGGACCCGTCTTTTGACGGAATAAAAAAAGTTCCTCCTCGCACGATAAAGTTTGTCCCCTAAAAGTTTTTTTCCCCAAAAATATTTCCTCCCCAAACAGACGCCCATTTATTTTCACATCGAATATAGATAAGTGGCTGATGTGCCAACTTGTAGCACTGACATTTCCTTTTATTCCTTTATTGTATATAATACCATCGATTGGAAGGTTAATCTTCGGTTACTGACTATGTCAAGAAACGTCAGTTGAGGATCCGGAACTTCAAGGGTTTCTTGTTCAGAATAAAAAACCGACCACAAAAAATGCAGCCTCTGTAGGTTTGACTAATCGACCAAAAATTTTGCATGAGCTGGGTGGAGATTTTCGCATGTCCTGTTCAATGCATTCGGCATCGTCTGTATTATCAGCGATTCCAGGTGCGGCCACGCTGAGAGATTTCTTTGGGTAGGAAAGATTGCCATGGAAACCCAAACAATTTCATGCCATGTTTTTTGCACTGCTTTCTGCACAGACCGCTGGACGGATAGTGACCGTTATGGCGAGGCGGAAACAGCAACAGCAGAAGCTCAGAAAGTCAAACCACGAAAACCTCAGAGGTAATACTAATTGAACAATGTCCCCTGTTGTGAACTTGTCTGGCAATTTCATAGTTACCGAGCCAGAGTACTAATTATTCAATACTTCAGCCAGCGTTCAAAGCAATAGCGTCTCTACGGCATTGTTGGTAAGTACGTTGAAACGACAGTAAAGATCACGTTTAACTCGCGTCGCTCGCGGAGCTTTATGAAAGCCTTACGCTATTTCTAACTTACTAAAGAATAGCTTTTTGGCTACGGGAATTCCACGCCTGCCTTTCTAATCTATATCGATGTAAAGATACAAAAGGTGACAACCGAGACATTCCAATCGAGGCGCGGTATGCGAGAAAAGAAAAGAAAAAAGGCGAAATTTTGTTGTTCGCTTATTCTTCATTACTACAGAGCAGCATTTAGCATCTTGAAGGCAGAGCTGAAATTTCCGCAGAGCCGTTAGGTCGTGGTTCTTCGAAGCGAGAACCATTCTATTCTGTGAAGGAGCTCCAACCCTAGAGAATTCCGGATAGCATCTTGCTGTGATGAAAGAACCTCTCCGACTCTATCTGCCCTTTCCGAAGAAAGAAAAGCGGCCGGAATTAGGTTTTTCTTATTCATTGCTTAGACCTGCAAAATTCTTCATTAAGTGCTATTGGCTTTCCAAAGCGGTTCTGTTTCCTGAACGCATAAATGAGGCACTGCTGAAAGAGCTTACATCAAATCTTTCAGGCATTTCACAGCTTCAACACGTGGAATGTGTGCTAAGAAAGTTGGTTCTTCTACTGCTCTAATTTTTTTCAGCAGCACTTGTTTCCCTGTATTGTAACGCCTAAACTGCTGCGTCTTGTGTCGTGTTAGAGGCACGCTAATGGAAACCGGAAATAATATTTAGCCCAGTAAATTACATCGGCATTGCCCTCAATCTAGTGCCATTTATTCAACGAATTTCGAATCCCCGCTCTACTCGTAACGGCTAGAATCTGAACTAAAAAAGACGTCTTCATTTATGAAATTCACTATGTTCAGTTCTACTACAGCTTTTCTAAAGAACCTTAAGCTGCTATACGGATGTGCCTATATTTTTCTTTGCCACCAGTTCTCCAATTTTGTAGCGAATGCAACGGGTTCCGTTCTTACTGATGAAAGCAGAAGTTGAGGCGCGGGCATAAAATTAAATTAGAAAACGTTGAAAGAGTACTTTTGTTCTAGGTTGTTGCCAGATGTTCCGACCTTAATTAGTTTTAGTGCAAAATACAAAGATCAAGAACACACAGACCGAGGAAAATGTTCTCCGCAAAATGCCCTAGAAATGCCCTTTTGCTTCTGGCGTCCGTCACAGCATGCGGCTTCACCGCAGTCCTTGCCGCCAGTGGAAACAAGGAAATTTGGTTAAAGTACTGATTTGTCATCTTGTTGTCTTCACAGTGGTTCCACTGCATCTAGAGTGGAAAGTATCTGGCTGCTTTAGTACAGCTGGTGGACATCAATGTAGAGTTTCGTGAGCTGACGCATGCGAAGCTCACGAAACACTTCATTGATGTCCGCCTGCTGTAGTAAAGCAGTCAAGTGCTTGGCGCATGTGAAGCTGCGAATAAACTTTACTCTCAGAATATTTGCTCAGCGGTATTTGAGCTGATTAATTTGCAACCAGTAAGCAGCAGGATCAAGTTGAGCAAGGCGAGGAACACTTCGATCCTTGGTTTGTAGCGAAAGCTACACTAGGCTAATCAGCAGCTCATTTCAGGCAGTCCGCGCTAGTCACTTCTGCGCCTGCGCCGTGTCCATGGCAACCAGCTGCGACGAGTCGCACGTGTTCGCCGCGCGCCGTCGCCTCGCCGGTCTCCGCGCAGCGCCGCGCGTCACGTCATCACTTAGACACGCCTCACTGCGCATGCGCTATCCTCTTAGCGGCTGCGCCGCGGCGGAGGATGTAAGCTGCGGAGCGGCCGCTCGCCTTGGGAGAAGGCGCAATGGAAGAAGACACGGCTGGTGGAAGGTAAAGACGCTTGGCGAGACGTTCTTCACGTATCTCGGGCGTGTCCGACACGCGCTTAGCTCTGCGCGCTTCATTGTTACGTAGACGGCCAGCCTCCCGCCAGACAATGACTTCGGTGTTGTAGAAGCAGCTGCCGTAGGATAGATAGATAAGCTTTATTTTCCATCAACGATGTGGGAAGACAATGCTAAAAGCTGAAACCGCAGCTCGACTGTTCCTCGCTCCCCTACATAAAAACAGCAGATGCCGCTTGTTATACACGTGGCCTCTAACCACGTCTTCTTTCATTGCGCCGTCTCCCAAGGCAAGCGGCCGCGCCGCGGCGCAGCCGCAAAGAGCACAGCGCATGCCCCTTTCCTTTGCTCAAAATCAACGGTGTCTAGAACGTTGTCAACATCAACGCCATTGAACACAATGAACGCCGACAACTTTCGTTTTGTATATCCTGAATTAGCTGAGCTAATCCACATTCATTTCTTTAACTGGTTACGGCGAGAACTTCAGAAGTCGCGTAAGCGTCACAACCGTCAGTAATTGTCAAGACCATGGCATCTTGTCCTTCTGTCGGGGCTTATGATAAGGCCAATTGTTATCTTGGCGATTGCTATTGGGTATGTCCTGCCGAAGCCGACCTCAATAAAAAATCCAGGGTGAATGGAACATTCAAGCGGCATAATACGATATTTATTTATCCGCACGAAGAGTCTGTACCAAAAGTAACCAGGCTGCATGGTTCCTCTGCTCCTCCTCCTCCTTATAGTTAAGCCTTTACGGCTTTCCTCAATTCAATAGGAATAGTAACAGATTTATAGCTAGAGGGGAGGCGTAACTACTCAATTATATGTGGTTAATAGAGCGAAAGGGGTGGCAATACTAGTCTACCATTAGAAAGAAAGGGAAACTTCGCAGCTTGCTTTTTTCTGGCACAGCTGGTACCAGCAGCTTCGAAGACATGATTGCAGGAGTCAGAATTCATGAATAATGCTGGAAATGTGTGCGATATATAGTAACGAACTTCTAAATAACAAAAACTTATGCTGCCTTTATTTTACCGTTTATTTCTTTTAGTTATGTTGTTTCTCCCAACTTTTCTTTGTTCTTACAAAGAAAATTAATTCTTCTGGAGCGGAAAATCTTTTCCGTCTGTTTCACCATCCCGAAATAATTCTCGCTCCACCTCTTCGTAATGTGCACAAAAATAAAGCCATGCTTGAGGAGCGATATGCGGACACTTTTCAGATATGAACAGTTCAACGCGTTTAATTGGATTAGAAGTCAGTTGCTACCCAAGAAAAAATTGTTTCGATGTTCGTGATTTATTAGCGAATCTACCGAGGCGAACGCGCCTTCGAAGCTGCATGTAGATGTTAGTGGTCATTGGAACCGAGACTTCTCTTTTCAGGAGCTGCAACTCGTTCTCACATAACATTTTTGCAGCGGAAGACGTGGCAACTGCATTTAGGTGTGCCACAAAGCTTTCCGTGTTTATAAAAAAAAAACAGCTCCTGTGTCGGATATGAGCCGATTGCGACAGTCTACACTCAGCAGTTTTCTCCTCTTGTGTTAAAATACACTGAAGTAATGTAACTTAGCGCCGCGGTGCTGATACTGTCATGGCTGTACTAAATACGAAAACATATTTATTTTTACACAAACCAACTTCCCGCCTCGTTAAATGAAGTCTTGCTGTTTTCTGAGTAAAATTTACTGCCTACTTTGACAAACACTCTCATTAAAGTCTTTTTACTTATTCGTATATCGAGTCTGAGAGTAGTCAAACTTCCCATTCATGGTTCGCTCTGTTGATAGTCTTCATGTCTGGAGATACGAGTCAAAATAAGTTCAGCCCATTTCGATTGTAAAATTTTGGAGAGTTGCCCCAGACAAAGCATTCTCTTTTTAAAAATACCTTTCGCTTTGCAGGAATAAAACCCAAGGAGAATGCCTAACTTAAACTATGCCCTACTAGCAGACAAGGTAAGAGAAAAGAGGGGCTCGTTATGGCATACATGACGGATGGCAATAGTCACCGAAACCAAACAGCATAAATAATTTTGTTGTTGTTGAGCTTGTCCGCTCATAGGTGTCAAGGTCTTCGATTCTGGCAGTCTTGATGCCATGCGTTGGGTAAGAGGGTAATCGCACAGCTTCTATTTAACTAGCGTTCGCGACGGCCCCTCTTTGTGCGTTCCTCCGCTTTGCGAAGAAGCAAACTTCCGGAAAGTTCAATAGTAAGCACGGGCTTTGTCAGCCTGTGCTTAGGATTGATATTTCTGCAAGTTTGCTCTGTCATAACTTGCAGGAGCACAGAAAAGGAGGCCATCACGAACGCCAGGTAAATATTTGGCTGACTGCGCTACGTCCGCGGCTATGAATGCGGGTGGCGCTGGTGAACACTCTCATTGTTTCTATACACTGCACATAAATACTCCTGAAAACAGAATACTGGACCGCCGTCGCCGTAGCTCTGTTTATAGAGCAATTGATGTGAAATTCGGAGGTCGTGGGTTACAACACTTCCGGCCGCATGTGGTTGTTTTTTTCTTCCACTTTCTAAACAATTATCTTCAAATTATTACCCTATTAATATCCAACTGATGAGCACCACACGTAAGAAAAAGAAAACCGCTATGCTCCTTGGTTTTGGCGAGTGTTGTCTTTCATGTATACCCTAAGAGGACCTGTTCGATGCTGCAAAGGATTTACTCTGTGCGCCTACGCGCACTGCAAAAGTGCTGCTAGGTGATCATCTATATTTGCGGTGGTTAGCACAAATCAACATGCAAGTAGCTGCAGGATAACTTCCTCCAATCTCTTTTGTCTGTAATTAAACTCGAATCTACATTAGACGAGTTCCAGCTGGTATGTGCATGGATAGTGTTATCCACGACACCCCATGCAATGCATTGTATTATGAGCCCATCACATTTCATTCTCTCTCTTCTTCTCCCTGTCCTTCTTTTCCCGTTTCTACTAGTGGATTGGTAGGCATGTTCATATTACCGTCGGCCAACCTCTCCACTTTTTCTTCATCTAAGCGTATCTCTGTAATGTGAAATCAATGGCCATCTTATCAGGTTACTGTGGCGACTATCAAGTGAGCGCGCCGGACACGCCACTTTGAATTCCTGTAAACCCTACTTCAATAAACTGTACCATTGAATGATCAGTCTTACATGCTTCCACATGCATTCCTGCTTGCAACTCCGGCTGCATGAAAGCACGGCATATTTATACTGCTAATATTTGCTGCTAAACTAATGATTATCATCAAACGAGAAATAGGCAACTGTCGAAGCGTTTGGCGATAAGATTTATAGTAAATTCAAACATGTTGAATATTTTGGCATACTTCTGTAGTATCGCACTAGTTGTAGCTTGATTATCAGATCAAATGCTTCTTGTCCATTTCACGCTCCCCCCCCCCCCCCCCCGAAAAAAAAATATCAACTTAAAGCCTACCGCTTCCGCATCACTCGGCCCACTGGTGGACACGCCGTAAAACATGCCGTAAATGAAGCCCCCGCCGGCTGCCTTGGTAAATATCATAAACAACAGTTGCTTTCGCATTTCATTTAATAGAATCCTTCAATTTTTTTTCTGCTTACAGTCTGCGTTCAGTGTGTTAAATATGACCGCATTTTTCTTTCATTCCTTTGATACAGCGGACTGAATGCAGTTTACTGTTTATGCACTATGTTGCAGCTAATAAGCGCCGCCCTCTCCCTTTTCTTTCTATTAATGAAATTTCAAAGCACCTGCTGAATTCTTGCTCACCCCCTCTACTATAATTTTTTCATTAAGCATTGAGGGAAACTAATTATATAAATAAATACCAAACTGCGCGATCACAATCTGTTGAGCGAAAACTCTCAACAGATTTTCTTGCCTTCGAAGTGACAGGTGACCAGGTGTTTCAAGTAAGAAGTTCTGCAATTTAAAAAAAATAGGCTTTTTGGCTTAGAAAAGTGCTCTTTTGGACCCAGCTCTGTCAGCGGTGTAGCGGATCACAATACAGTTCACACGTGCATATTTTCAGGCTGGTCAACTAGTATTGAATAGCTGGTTTCTGAACATTTACTTTTAGCCTCGTTATTTATTCAGAGGTGTGTAGCTCATCGTACGTAATATTCATATCACTTCATCATAGAGTCGTTTCCAGCTGGCCATCAAGTACGTTCATGTGCGTCACAATAATGCATTTAAAATGTTTCAGATTAACACCAGAGTGCAGCGCCCAAAGTTCTTGATAGATTGAGCTTGGTATACAAAAGCGCGATCTTAACTTACTTCTCTGATTTAGAAAACATTGACGTTATGGTGCACTGCCAAGTCTGGTTTGTCGGGGTTAAGGTATTCTCGACTAGTGAGCAGTCATTCAAGTTTAGTCAAACGCGCATGAATATCTAAATATTTTATTTATCACCCGATGATTGTTCGTTTTTTTCCTGCCCGTCCAGTCAAGGGGTTTCCTAATTACTTTTGCGAGTCTAAAGAAAGAAAAGCCAATTATTTTCTTTCAAAAGGAAGCCAACTTGTCAACAATTAGCCCAATTATCTACTGAGACTAGGAGATTAAAAAAACATGAACACGTTCAGAATCGTGCGCGCAGAGCGGGAAGTTGAAGTGAATTACTGGCTGTGCAGTGCGCAGCCTCTTTGTAAGCTTGCACAGAACAAGGCTTGCCTAATTGTGCCTCTTCCTACAAAATGCTGCTGTGATTGCGGTAACACTGCCAATTTGCACCTCGCGCTTCACGTAGGCATAACATTCGCGGGACAGGATTCCAGGAAGGACTAGTCAGGTGAGCGTTTCCAAATCATGAAATTATAAAAAGGTTTACTCCAAAAAGGAAGCATTGGGAGCACTCATGCTTTATATGTCGGTTGATGTAAAGGGATGCCACGTTGATTACGCGAGCCACAAAAAGTAGGCAGGAAGGGAAAATAATATAATTTCCCACATCGTATCCGACGTTCTAAGCATGCTTTCGCCTCTTCACTTCTAGCGGCTGATAAATGTGGTCAATTAGGGGAGGCAGTGAAGTTCGTCAGAGTTCTGTTCATGGTTACACGAGCCAGCTCCTCAAAAATAGAAAGAAAGAGAGAGCATATTTTTACTCACATATCAAGTTTACTGTTAATTTCTGAGGACAGCTGAGAGGTTCTGTGCAAAGCTTTAAGGTATGCATGGTGTGGTTACTGTGGCGTGCGCTAGTTTGAACACACACAAAAAAAAACATTTTCGATCGGAAGTTTGAGAGGCAATATACGAAAAGGAAAGAGAGAGAGGGTTTATTGACCCTCCCTCTCCTTCGTTTTCGTATATAAGAAAAGGAAGTTTTGTGTGTGGGCAATCTAGATTCCTTAAGTGTTGTGAGGAAAAACGCCAAGGCGCCCGTGTGCTGTGCGATGCAAGTGCACGTTAAAGATCCCCAGGTGGTCGAAATTATTCCGGAGCCCTCCACTACGGGACCTCATTCTTCCTTTCTTCTTTCACTCCCTCCTTTATCCCTTCCCTTACGGCGCGGTTCAGGTGTCCAACGATGTATGAGACAGATACTGCTCCATTTCCTTTCCCCCCAAAACCAATTATTATTATTATTATTATTATTAATATTATTATTATTATTATTATTATTATTATTATTATTATTATTATTATTATTATTATTATTATTATTATTATTATTATTATTATTATTATTATTATTATTATTATTATTATTATTATTATTATTATTATTATTATTATTGAGTGTTGTGAGCGTACCATATGCTGCGTCTGCAGATGGGGTGCTTGCCATTCTGCAATAGTTCACGCAGTAGTCTACGAGGAGGGAGCTTTCCAAAGTGTCTGACAGCATGCACTTAAAGAAGGTCGGGTAGGATGGGTGCTGGGCGTTAGTGGCATCGTTGGGGTTGGGGCGATGGGCACTAATACTTTGACCGTGTATTTGATGCGTAGTTTTATCGCTATATAGAGCAGTTATTAGAAGTAAAGGAGCTCTTAAATTTCCACCACCGCGGGTAATGGAACACCACAGAACGCGAGAAGGTTTGAGGGGAGGTTGATCGGTATCAGTCAAGAAAATGATGCAAAGTCTGCAGCTGGAGTTGGCTGGCGTGGCATGATATCATGATGTTCGTATGGGTGCACGGTGTGCGAAGAGGTGATGTTAGTTTGCACTCAAATATCTTTTTTACGGTCCCCCATTCAACTTTAAAAGACATAAGAATTTTCACGCTTTAATCTTAAGAGTCTTTTAAAATAAAAAAAAATAAAACTCAAAGCAAGCGCTCATGCAGAACGAGTGATCATTCGCTATAGGCTAGAAAATTGTTTACTTCCATACTGAATGGAGCTGTGCAGCGGTATTTGAGTACAGTAAAATATTCCAGCGCAAAACGGACAGGGACACGACATGCGAAGTGCACGGTCTAGCGCCTGCTAGAGTGTTTCAGTTGGTTTCCGTCTCACAGTGAACGTAACTAATCACAAAGTAATCCGACATAAGATTTTTGCTCTGTGTGTACAGTTTACGTCGCAGTTAACAACCGGCTGCATGCGTTCGTTTCGTGCATGTTGTTATATGCAACGGGCGTGTTACATGCTTTATTGAGTCATCCCGCTGCTCAGCGGTCGTGTCGTCCGGTGTATCCTCGCTACGAATGCGCAGTGAGCAGGCTGTCATGAACGAGTAGAGCGTGGTGTTAGTTCAGAGCTTCCTTTTCTGATAAGTTTCCACCGTGTTTCATTTGTACAACACAGCTTGTGCACATCCCTCATCTATAGCATTGGTTGTTGGTTCTCAAGGAATTAAGAAGCTGCGTTTGGGATGTTATAGAGAAACATTAATTGATTCATGCCCCATGAATTTTGAGTGTCAGCAATGAGCAACCTCTGCTGCCAACAGCCTGGAATGGATTACGCCTGGTTAGCAGTACCATGTAAAAGAAAAAAATGGGGTCGTGTTCATAATCGCGATCCTGGGTGAAACAAGTAATATAGTTCCCCGTCATTAAAACAAAGTCGAAAGGGCCTCGCAATTTCTACCTTGTAGTGGTCACTTCAAAGTTGCGGTATGCGACCTACGTCGCGATATGCTGACAGACTCACTTTCCGCCACGTTTGATAATGACAACATAGCTGGCATTTAGTGCTTCACCGATGCACGTTGCGTCCGCCTCAACACATGCGCCCAGCGTACACCTCGCGGCCGATTATGCGTACACCAACATAATGTATGAGCCCTGTTTACGCATGCCCGTTTCTTTTCTTGCTCCGCACTTGTTCCAGCGCCTGGACTGCGAGGCTTGGAGGAATAATGTTGTAGAAGAGATGGAGAAACTTACACAGAATATTTAACTAGGTTTCGTAGGCGCTGAAGCCGCCATGAGCTGCTGTGAAAAAGAGTGCGCGCTGTGATTTCATTGTTGTTTTTTTGGCAGGGGGGGGGGGGAGGAAATGGCGCAGTATAATAATAATAATTATTATTATTATTTTGGGGGGGAAGGAAATGGCGCAGTATCTGTCTCATATATCGTTGGACACCTGAACCGCGCCGTAAGGGAAGGAATAAAGGAGGGAGGGAAAGAAGAAAGGAAGAAGAGGTGCCGTAGTGGAGGGCTCCGGAATAATTTCGACCACCTGGGGATCTTTAACGTGCACTGACATCGCACAGCACACGGGCGCCTTAGCGTTTTTCCTCCATAAAAACGCAGCCGCCGCGGTCGGGTTCGAACCCGGAGTTCCCGGGTTCGAACCAGACCGCGGCGGCTGCGTTTTTATTATGTCGCATATATCGTTGTACTCCTGAACCGCGCCGTAAGAGAAGGGATAAAAGAGGGAGTGAAAGAAGAAAGAAAGAAAGAAAGAGGTGCCGTAGTGGAGGGCTCCGGAGTAATTTCGACCACGTGGGGATCTTTAACGTGCACTTACATCGCACAGCACACGGGCGCCTCAGCGTTTTTAATCCATAAAAACGCAGCCGCCGCGGTCGGGTTCGAACCCGGGAACTCCGGATCAGTAGTCGAGCGCCCTAACCACTGAGCCACCGCGGCGCGTTTGATTTCATAGCTAGTATCTGTTTTTCTCGGCTTCGCCGCACAGCTCAAGAGCACGCGGGCCACAGCACTCTTACAGAGAAAGTGCACACCAGACCAACCGCTTTATTGACGGCGGCCTTCTGGTCACCGGAAAATGTCTCCCGCTTTCGTTTACGGCTGCTTGGTTCCGTGAAATCAATGAAACTTTGGTACCGACAAGCGCAATGCCGAACAGTATTAGTCAGCGAAAAAAGGTAATTAAACCGCACAAGGAACCAGAAAAGCCTAGTGCGCTGGCAGTGGGCCCTGTGCAGCGAGGTGTTTATAGAACAGGAAAGCTACAGTAAGCTTGCCAACTATGTGTGAGGTGAGGCGTGACGCAGCAGGCCGTGTGCAACGTGTAGCGCGCCAACCTTCATCAGATCGCGCATTCAAATTTTCTTCCGAAGGAAGGAACGCCGCCATAAACCCACGCACTGAAGGTGACGAATTGTTCAGATAAACGCTCCATGCAGGCATTTATTGAAGCGGCCAGTTTTTCCGCACGTAATGTGCGGTGCTTGATACAGTGTGTTATGCGCGGTGATTTTGGGTTTGCCATTATAAATTGACAGAGAAGTGCTGGAAAGGAAAATACATCGGCATGCTCAGCGCGAAATAGCCAATGAGGCTCATTGGTGGATTGTTGTATCCCACTGTAGAAAAATCTTAATTCATAGAAAGATATCAGGTACATGGACTTGAATGAAAACTTCCAAAGGGAATAACAATTATTTTTTATCTAGATTTTTTCGCTATAAGCGTTTGTTATAAAGCGTTTTGTTCAAGCGAAGTTTCACTCTACTGTGCTGAAGCATCCATGCATTAAATAAAAATCTCCGGCTCTTAAACAGTGGCCTTCAGCGGCAGATGCAGTGGGTTCGATATGGCTTTCAGAAAAAAACTTTTTGTGGTTCGGGCATGAAGCCAACTATTTTTGGTTTGGTGTGCATGGGTAGCCTCGCCTCAATTCAGGGCAGATTAGTTTGCTCGCGGATGCATGCGAGTTTTAACGGGAAGTTTTAATAGTTCATATTTGAAAAAAAGCGCAGACAACTAACGGGGAAAACACAGGATAAAACAACGACACAGCCGCCTCCACCAACGCTACCAACTCAGCCAACACAACCAGCCGACTTCAAGCAACTCGCCCAACTTTCGGTGCTGCTTAGGTTTCAATAGGAGGGGCTGATAATAGCGGCGCAAATGCAGTCGCATTTCACAGTCATAAGTTGCGGATATAGCGTCATGAAAGAAGGTTGAAACTGTAGCAGATTTAGTTGTCTATGAACGCGAGCGAAGGAGATGAAAGCATGGAGGAGCCATCAAAGAAAGAGTAGCTATCGTTTTACTAGATGTCGACAGTATTCGAAAAGGATTTTAGAGTGGCTGCAATTTTGCTGCGCGTTAAAAATTGTCGCGTTGATCTCGCGTGTATGCCTCGTAGAAATCATATCCTAAATACGTAGTGTTGCAAAACAAGTCGACGTTGCCACAGAGAATTCAATTCAAAAGGCAATGGTATCTTTGAAAATTGAGTACGTTGTGCACCATACCAGCGTCTAAAAAATGCGCCGAAGAAATTTCAAAAGGGCGGGCCATCAGCACAGAATACATGAAGTAAAGGCGACAGTTTAGGCGTCTGTGAAATATTTCACAAGAGAGTCCCCACAGAAGTTTCTGGGCAATGGAAGAAAACAAAAGCATAGCATAAGAAATATTCTAGAGACGAAATACGCTGCCGAATTAATAAGAATAGCGTATGAATATGAAAGAATTCATTTACCGTTATTCCTATTTCAAAATATCCAACTGTTCGGCGGTAAGCTTACTACTTTTTCTTAATTGGCGGTAAAAAAGAGGTGCCGCGTTTCAACAAACATCGCTCAGTTATTTCTTTGGACATTTGTTTTTGCCTTAGTGCAAATCATACACTTTCTTACTGTTCACTAGAGGGAAAGCTGGCGCACGCCTATGGGAGTTTTCACGGAGCTTCCTCGAGACCACCTGAACCACCATGGGCGCTCTAAGCATAATGGGGCGGAGAGCTACTGAGTGCAGAACTACAACTTTTGGCCCAAAAATATAGAAAAAAACAAACGTTGTTCGATAATTAAGATAGTCTAAGCATTCAATATCCTGTATATAAATTGCAACAAACGAGCACAAAAGCATGTAAATATAATGCTTGCCCAAATTAAGGGTGGCTTGCTCTCCTATTGGCCAAGTATTGACAACAAAAGCCAACATTTCGTGCTTAACAGGAACTTTTTTAAAAAGAAATACGTTTTTGAAAAAATTTTTGTCCCTTCCACACTATAAGATGTTTTCAATAACATTTTAAAAAAAACAGAAATCATATATTGGCGTCCTGTGCTCTTGCGTTTTCGCTAGTATGGCTCTTGCGCACTACGTTTGCGCCAAAGTCGTCTGCGCCGTGGACGGAACGGGACATTCCAGTAACGCCACTCTCTGCTCATGAAAAAAACCGACTGTCCCGCACGAAGTAGCTCATCGCCCCATAATGCTTTGACTTTTCATGGTGACTAAGGTGCAGTGCCGCCAGCTTTCCCTCTATTTAATAGCAAGAAACTCTATGCTTCGGAGAAAATACAGCACCGCCGCCGCGTTCTTCGACGCCATTTGTCGCTATAAATGGAGGCATTCGCTTTTAATTTGCAGACTCTCACTGATACGTTGAGGTTTGAGCAACAACTATGCCATGTTTTTGAGATAACTTGCCGATATTTGAGCAGTTAGGCCTAACTATATGTCGTGTACGTAGCCAAATAGCAACGACTATACTGCAGCTCTTCAGTTTTGTGCGCGATTTAACTTTTTTCTATATTATCATGATTTCTTTCCTTGAAAAAAAATGCTGGTAGTTCCCTCACTATATTAATTAGTAATTGCAGAAAATAAGAAGTTTCTCCAGCCCGGAGTTGGCGCGCTTTAACTTACTGTCAATAGATGGCGCCACTGTGTTTACATCCAAACAAAGAAGCGACGATGCGGCACGGCAAACAGATGTCGTAGTTGCGCTTTTTTACAGCGCTCGCAACGCAACGTGCGCTACGTTTGCGAGCTTACTGAGGTTTACGCAGAGAAATTGTCTACTGGCCAGGGTAGGCAAAGGTGTCTAGCTTCACGGACACATTTGAAACGCCGCTGTGTCGGCTGTTAGCTGAAGTTCATGTAGTCGGTACGTCTTTATATGCAGAGAAAAAAGATTATTAAAGTGCATATAGCATCTCACTTCATAGAAATGACTGCAATCCGTGCGTATTTTTGTTATCAATAAAAGCTGGGCATCCGCCATCATCACCACTCGTTTTATCCTTACGGTAACTTGTTACGGGAGACACGGTACGCTAAAACGTCTTGTGGCATGCGCCGCCCTAACCGGAAAGTCCGGCGTCCGGTAACACGGTAAACGGCAACGTAAATACGGTAACCATTTCCTATAGCTTTCTATCATTACGAAAGCGCCAATAATATCCGCCCCGTAATCCTCGCTAGCTGCATCCTGATACTCATCGACAAAAAAAAAGTCTCCACCCTGATGGCTAATCCCTCGTAAAGTGAAATTAAGCTTCTTTTTATCGTAATAAATACTTCGCAACCTCTTGCGCCAAAGCGCTTATGGCGTTCAGATGTTTCGCCTAAGAATAGAGTATCAAAGCCAGGCACCGGCAGCCGCATTTAACCGCAGGCGAAGTGGAAAAATGGTGTTTGTTCTCTGCGATGTCAGTGCACGTTAAAGCACACACGGAAGCCAGAATTGGTCGGAAGCTTTCCGCTGCGGCTCTCCTCACAGTCCGGGAGCAGCTTTTCACCATTAATCCCCACTTTATGGAACGTTAGGTCCAAATCCGGAAAAGCTTAGTTTATATTTCATGGCCGAAAGAAGTGAAGCTGAAACAGTGGCCATTTGTCTCAAAAACACGTGGGCCGGTTTATCTCCAAATAGCAGGTTAATGCCGGGTATACGGCTCCTATTTTGAAACAGTGACTGTCTCTGGGGCAGCTTTTTTTTTTGTTTTATCTCGAACATCGAACTTTGGCAAAATTCTGCTAGAATTGAGGTTTACTTCATACCTAATGCTCGAATAACCACGCGTGCACTTCATTGATAAGAGAGAGAATTATTGGTTGACGCATGTCTCGCTATGACTTTTATTAGCCGAGGAAGGGATTCCCACAGGAAGTCTGCTGCAGATAGCAATTCCAAAAGTGCCTTTTATTTTTATTTTAATTGTGATACTTCAATGTCTAAAATGTTGCTATGCTGCCTGTTCCATCACACCCGCATTTCCTGCAGCCAAAAAGCATTTAATAAGAACCAATTCTGACATGGTTAGAATACTTCGCATACCATCGTTTTTTCCTTTATATGCGCTATCTGAACCCTTTTTTCTTCACCACTTGCCTTCTCTTGCGTGCTGCTCTTGGATGAAACGTTACGAGGCGTATGTGGCGTGCCTTACCTGGGGTGTACTAAACTATGAGGCTTCTTAGTCATGTTGATTTGTTAATAGCTAAGAACGAAAAATGAAAGGTCACTTGCGTAGACTACGGAGTTAGGTGGCCTTGCACCTGCGGAAGGAACTAGTTGGCCCTGATCCTAGGTTAATTTTCATAGGTTAATTTTCATAGTAAAAATTTTGACTAAAAATTGCTTGAATCCAACTCAATTCAAGGCAACGATTCTTGTAGCTCAGATATGAGTGAGCTTATTCAAAAAGCTTCGAGACTGTTCTTGCTTGAACGAAACAAAAAACCGAAGGCAATAGTTTCATTGCAGCACTAATTTTCTCTCCACAAGATTGTCCCCTCCAAAATCCGCCATGAACGGGCCAGCCAGAATGACACAGGTGCTTAAGGAACAATTTCGGGGGCTGTAGCTGTCCATCCTGACGGGATACACTGCTAAGAAAGCGTATCTTGCATGAGGGTGTTTTTGCTTGAGACGCCAAGTCGACGACAACCTGGTTTATTCAAGTAACCGTATACGCGACAAACATAAACCCAAGAATTTCAGAGGGAGCGCATATTTTGGGTAGTGCTTTACGAAATATTGCAGTGTAATGAATTTTGAGGCAAGAAGGGGTTAAGACATCTTTACTCTGACACCGTAGTTCCGCATATTCGAGTCTGCTTATTCATAGCGATAGCCTATTTGCAATATCTAAAGCAACTTTTCGCAATTCTTCCTACTCTCAAGCATATGTTTTAGGCGTGAGCGACTTAAGTGGGACTAAACTGTGCCGTTTCCTAGAATGGATTGAAAACAGGCGCCTACTTTAAAGTGCGAAACAAGAGTTAGCCTTGTTTTATACGCCCAACGAAAGCACGATCTATATCACTTCACTTATGCATAACATTTCGCTTCATTAAGGCCCAAATTTCTTTCCTCTGGCGAGCTAATGGTGTGAGCTAACCGCACTAGAGACCCAGACGTTGCTTTGAGAGCCGAATAAGCTGTCATGAGCAAACCACATGTTTTCACCGGGCCACAGTAGCTGCTCACGGTAATACGTCATAATTTAAGTACAGTTAAAACATTTGGGCATGTCGTGTCCTGCAGCCTGAATCTTGTTCTCGGAAGAACATCGGGAGAACAAAATTCAGGCTGCAGGATACGACATGCCAACGGGTATGTTGCTGTACTGAAGGCATCGTTTTTAATACACCATTGACATGCGGCAGTTTTTACGACGGTCAGAGTGAACGATGCGTGAACGAGCGTTTCAGAGAACATGCCATCAGTGTGAAGCAAATGCGGGAAACTTTGGCAATTCACTGCTGCGACTGTGAATATGAGGGTGGCGGCTATTGTGCTCCGGATTTCCCACAATGTGCAATTATCGACCGGCATTCTTCGCAGATCACAAGGAAGATACTGGAGGCGCTAGAGCTTGATAGGACGGGCAGTGGTTACGTAAGTACGCCATCGATCGGTCTTTGAAAAATGAAGATTATGTATCTGAGCTGGTATCGAGTGACATGACTTTTTGTATGCTGCTGTCATCGTTAGTTTTCGTCTTCCCCCTTTAATGTGCCTACATATCTTTCGATGTTTCTAATAAACGTCACTTGGAAGTTAGCGCTTGTCCTTCATCTTTTTTTGCGTCCGTGGGTTTTTTTGCGCTTTTTGTCTTAGAATAAAAGACGCCACTTAGCTCAATAATACGGCTTGAGGATCATATTTATTCATGAGACACTGCGACAATCCTCGCGAAAATTTCTCGTGGGATCATCTGCATGGCGAGAATTATTCGCATGTCGGCGAAAGTCACCGACACACTTAAAGACCTTACTTTCTAGGTGAGTCTGAAAGTTTCACTCCAAGATAAGTTTACTTAAGACGTCTCTTGACTTTGCCTGCGCTGTCCGAATTTGATATAAGATGCAGATGCTGTCGCTGCCTAATGTAGGCGCGTTAAATTGCAAGAAACCGCGCACAGTGACCGTATGCTCGCTAGAAAAACGTGAACGCTAGAAGCACTGATTTCAGACCTATTTATGCACCATGGAAACGCACATTTAAAGGCATTACGCCGGAGTACTGAAGTGCGTCTGGAGGGATCTTAAAGCCGAAATGAAAAAAGGGTACTAAATATTGCCAATTTATTTCGAGAGTTGTACAGTGTTGACCACGCGTACAGCACTTAAAGTAGAAGTATTATAAAGGTTCGCAAAAGCAAAATTTCGTTTTTCGACCACCTGGAGATCATTAACGTGCACTGACATCGCACAGCACACGGGCGCCTTAGCGTTTTTTTATGGAGGAAAAACGCTAAGGCGCCCGTGTGCTGTGCGATGTCAGTGCACGTTAAAGATCCCCAGGTGGTCGAAATTATTCCGGAGCCCTCCACTACGGCACCTCTCTCTTCCTTTCTTCTTTCACTCCCTCCTTTACCCTTCCCTTACGGCGCGGTTCAGGTGTCCAACGATATATGAGACAGATACTGCGCCATTTCCTTTCCCCGAAAAAACCAATTATTAATTATTATTATTCTAGGGCAGCCACATAGGGCCTCATAACATCCTTTCCTTTCACGATTGTTGCCGCCCAACCACAACCTTCTTAATACTAGGCCAGTCAGCAATATTATCGAACGCGACAGTGTCATTCCATAGGTAGCATTAATTGTTTTCGAGGGGCTGCCGCCTTCCATGTTTGATAACGTTTCACCTGGCACTTGCAGTATTAGAGGACATTCCACCCCTATGGTCGAGGGTGGCATCGGGGAACACTCGAAAATGTTCGATTACAAACAGCGCAAATATACTGGAAAATAGAAGGTTGTACAGCAGTCGTAGCTCAAAAGTTAGAGCACCGTACACTGCTTACGGAAGTCATGAATTCGGATCCCACCGGCAGCATATAGCTTTACTTCAATTTTTTGTTGAATTATCTTCAAGCTAAAAATGCATAGATACCTTATTTTCAAGCTTAATCGACACCAGCAATAAAAACGCAGTCGAATACGCTTTCCTTGGCTTTAACTTATCTGGGTTTCAAGAATCGCAGGAAAAGAGAATTGATGGAAGGGTTGCGTGGTCTAATCTTTCGTAGATAATGTTTAATTTCAGTGGGAACCCAGCGGCCCCTGCCGGGAAAGCTGTTCTTTTCTGTGTCATTTTCTGCTTGGTTAATTTTTTTTACTTTTACGTTTGAGTTGGTGCATAGAAGAGAGAAAGAAAGGAACAGAAAGACGGAAAGGCAGAGAAGTTAACCAGGCGATGCGTAATAGGATACCCTACACGAGGGGGGTGGGGGGACATAGGGAAAAAAATGGAACAAAGAGCGACCACGAAATGAGTGTTTCACGTGTCCATCGACCACTATGACGAGGGGACGCAGGGCCCGCACTTAAAGCCTAATGTTTATAGTAGGAAACTCAACAAAGAATCCTTTAAGAACTTCAGGTGCGCCTTCACCGCTGTCCTTTGTCGTCAAGGTTTTGTCCAAGGCCCCAAAATCTTTGTTTCTTTAAGCGGAGGAGAGAGGCTACCGCATTTCTATAGCCCGTTCTTCTCAAATAAAGTACGAGCGGAGATTAGATTCTTATTCTGTGTTCTTGTGCAATGTTTTTGACGTCGTTTGGCACAGTTTTGTTACGATTCTAGCCGTGCGAATTTGACCGCTTAAAAAAATCTCTCATTTCTTCTTTTCAGCTTTTCTTTCCATGACTGCAGTAGCACCGAGCATGCTGTTTGATTACCTGACCGCGGCCTTACAGCATCACGGTACGTAAAGTCTACTTTGTACAAGTAAATTACCCAACAGAATGTAATATGTATTATGTGAATTGACATATCTGTGCTCATAGCCACCGTTTCTATGGTTAAATTTTGAGCAGCACATCTTTAAGGAAGGTTTTTTAGCAATTTCTATACTGATTAATAATAGAAAGTTGTAATTGCAGTATTAAGAAGACGCTAAGAATTTAGAACGTCGACATAAAAAATTAGCTGCGGTTCAACTACCGCAGAATCTAGTTAGAGAGCGAAAGCTGCAGTGTATCGGGTAAGTAGACGCAGCTTGGCCTGTAACATTGCGTGCGTTCCGCACACTGGATAGGCAACGCCTGGCAGGTGGCGGTTAAATTAATGGTTGATCGGGAGAGGTTGGTCACCCAATCAACGCTGCGGCTTAGTGGCTTAGCCCGGCTATGCCAGAATATATGTAGCGAAAGCTGAGGCATAGCATGGTTAGCCTTGGTTAATCTTGGTTGCAAGACCAGGTTTCGGCGCACGTGAGCTCTCCTTTTCAATCCTCCGACATGTTATCAGGCATGCGACGCAGCTGGCGAAGCGAGCGGAGGTGAGCGCAACGACGAGGAACGCGGTGTGACGTCATACCAAACGGCGGCGGCTGCGGCGAGCCGCGCGGTGTGACGTCATGCCAGGTGGCGCGCCGAGCGCGCAAAGAACAGCAACCGTCTCACATATCTCGGTGGACACCCGAACACCGCCGTAAAGGAAGGGATAAAGAAGGGAGGGAAAGAAGAAAGAGAAAACTGAAAATTTAAAGTTGCATTGTGAGGAAAGGCGTGGCGCTGCGCAGCGGCGGAACACCTGTTGCTCGGTGCTACTAGTGGCGCATGCACAGTTGGGACTAGGGAGCGAGAAGAGAGAAATGCGCCGTGTGTCCTCACTGCTCCTCGCGCATGCGCAGCACGGCTCTCCAGGAATCGCGCTAAACTGTTCAACCTGCGGCCAGTAAAGCTTTCGCTTTAAAATCACTCCATGTTTAACCAGAGCTAAACCACCACCAATTTATTTAGAATTACTTAAAGTCTTCCCTGAAACACCCTGTACATAACACCGACGTAATTTCTAATTACTTGAACTTTATCATCCCAGGCGCAAATGCATGGATTCTCTATGGTGCTTTAAGCCGCCAGACAACATTCACGGCATGTAAGTGCTGGCGAGCAAATTTAGCGGAGCAGTGCCTCACTGCCCATACACTTACATTGCACAGGCACCAGCGGATGGTATTAATTGGTTTTTTGGGCGGGAAAGGAAATGGCGCAGTATCTGTCTCATATATCGTTGGACACCTGAACCGCGCCGTTAGGGAAGGGATAAGGAAGGGAGTGAAAGAAGAAAGGAAGAGAGAGGTGCCGTAGTGGAGGGCTGCGGAATAATTTCGACCACCTGGGGATCTTTAACGTGCACTGACATCGCACAACACACGGGCGCCTTAGCGTTTTTCCTCCATAAAAACGCAGCCGCCGCGGTCTTTTTTATGGAGGAAAAACGCTAAGGCGCCCATGTGCTGTGCGATGTCAGTGGATGCAGAAATCACGTCCCTTCATACTGGCAGCCATTTTAAGGAATTCTTTTCAGGGTGGTGCCGTAATTATTATCTCTGTGCATTCCCGGATCCCGTAAAGTTTTGTAGGAGAGTGTACAGCACGAAATGATATTTTAACATTTTAATGCAATAAAATCAAAGGTTACTTAATATACTTACAAACGCTTTCGCTTGATTACCCTTCTGTCTAAACAATGGGCCTCTACGGTCATGGGCATTTGAATAATTTGCAAGTTTGATGGATTCGGAAAAAAAAAACTGTGCTCCTTCGGTATGAACCCTGTGTTACTTTCCATACTTTTTTTCGCGAGTATGAATTCTGCTCTGCTTTTACACTACACGCCAATGGCAACCTGGAGCTGCAATTATTTCGGTTTCTTGCTTCGATGTTTTAAACAGTCACCAGGAGCCTTACTTCCACCAGCACCTAGAGTAAACCATGCTGTTTGCTACATTTGCTACGAATTAAAACGTCGCCCCTCTATTCCTTTTCTGGATATGCACCCCACTGCTTCCTTGAAGGGAAGAGAGAGGTATAAAACAAGAATGCATAGGCAATCGTGGGTGCATTGTCTAAGAAGAAAAGCAATTTGGGCTGCATTGTTCCTCCAATACATACTCAGGAACGCTTGAACAGCTGGTGTACCAGTAAGCGCACTTCACATCGGATTTGACTGTGCACCCCGTGCGACAGTTATTGGGGGCTTTTACTCACACTGGACAACAGCTGCTGTGCCCTGTGTAATATAGCTTGGCTTTTGACAGCTGCATCTTTGCTTCTGGGCGGGAACAGGCAGATATGAGATGCTCGTATTGCAGCTGTCACAGATAGAAAGCTTAGATAGATCAACTCGTCTTCAAGAATCCAGACCGACAAAGGTATTACTGCGTACACTGCGAAAATGTCTACACTCCAACATATCCAACTGAGGTGCCGTGCGTGACAGCTTGCTTTAAAGATCAACACAAAAACTCAGTTTTTCGAGAGAGCCTCGATAAATTTCGCGCCCAGTGCTGAACGAGCTTTGCGTGCACTGAACTGTCTTTCTGGCCGAAAATTTTAACTTTATTGCTGTCATCGCCCTGAACACTTTCCTATGCAGGACGGAAAGAACAGCATGATTACACAACGTTTGAAAATGGCTTCGGGGCAAAGTAAAGCGCACTTAAGAGAACATTTTCTAGCGGCTTCCATTTTGCTGAGAAGGTGTCTTATTTAAGCAAATACTAGCCACTTCGAAAGCCTTTTTTTACTTCCTCAAGAAGCAGGACTGCACAAATTCTCACACTGGGGTGTACCACTGGGTACTGGCTTTGATGCAGTTGGGACGACTCCAGGAGCTTATTCGCGAAGTAATGAGATCGCACGCCCATAGATTTACGTTGTTTGACACGCACAACGATTGCCGCTGTGCTCTGCCGACCAGAAGTATAAGCCCCTTTGCGGTATTGGGGCTCGCTTAAGGAGCCGCACGTGTATGAGATCCGGGTATCTTAATCGCGATGGTGTTGTCATCAAATATTATTATGGAGGTGACCCTTATGAGCGCAATGGAATGAACCTCATGACACTGTCCAACAAATTACATCTAAGGCTTGCCAAAGCCTAAGCCTGTTTCAGGCCGTTTGATTCAACCAATGAACCATAAGCAGCTGTTCCCGTCAAAGCAGTATCCTTTCTCTCGCGCTAGCAAGCATTGTGAACTCAGAAAAGCAGCAAATGTCTCAAGAAAGGGCACTTTCCGCTGACAGGAAGATTTTTATGGGATGACACAGCTGTCACAGACGCACCTAGGCATGCGCAATATAGTATGCACCCAGGTGACTTCACGCCAAAAGGCCTAAAGCTACTAGTCATTAATCCACTAGGCAAGCTTGAATTAACGTACACTTAGAATAACGGAAAACTGAGTTGGTTTGCTTGCGAAACACAGCTACAACTCTGTCTTCCTTTGTGTATTATCATTTTTCAGCTCTATGTTTTACAATCAGCGTACTATCAGCAAATAATGGAATAGGAACAAGCAAACAGAGGTGGCAATAAGACAACATCAACGCTTCTAAAGGACAGTTCTTGCAGCCTCGAAGTGAAATTACGTTACACTAGTATTGTGCTCACCCTGATTAAGAGCTTCTTATTTTCCTCTGCGTAGCGCAGTTTTCTTGTTCGTGTTTCACTTTTTGCTGGTAGTACACTGGTGCTTAGGAAAATTGGACATTACACTCAATTACCTCAAAGCAAGTCGGTACCACCGCAAAGCACCAAGGCGCCTTTTATTGGGAGCGTGGAAATCTCTAAGTACTGTGAAGGCTGTAACAGCGTGTTTGAAGTGTCGTTATCAAAGTGACACCTTTCTTGCGATATAACGAATCAGTGCCTGCCAACCCCAACCCCTCCACCCCCCTAAAATGAAGGCACGCCTTTACAAAACTGATTAAAGCGCCGCCCTAGTTGCTTTTATATCGAGGCCTCAAATCTTCGCAGAGACAGTCCCACATAAGCAGCATGGGGCCGTAAAATAGCCCTTGCGCCAGTAAACGCAAGGACGCTAGACGCATTAGAGCCTGTAGCCTGCTATTCCTAGAACCTATCCCATAGTCGCATATCGCCTGGTCGCCAGCCTGCTTCTTTTCCACCTTCGCATTGAAGTCGCCCATCAGTACAGTGCACTGTGTTTTTACTTTGTTCACTGCCGATTCCACGTCTTCAAAGAAGCATGAACACATGGAAGCTGAAATCCTAGACCCGGGAGGTGTGCGCTTTCAGAATGGCATCAGCAGCTCCAGGCCACGCGGACAAACCGCCGTTCCGCTGATCGACCGGTTTAGGGGACGCGCATTTCCTCCTTTCCCCACCTGGATGCGTCTTGAGATAAGGAAAAGCTCGGAGAGTGTGCCGCCGCCTAAATGGTATAGCTGTTATCGTCTCGTCTTGCATCATTCCCTATGCCTCGTAAAATAACGGAAGTGGAGCTTCACTGCCCAAGTCTGAGAGATTTATCGGGTTTCTTGGCAGTCGCGAGGGAAGAAAAGTTAGCCCAGGAAAACTCGGTGTGGAGGCCAGTTGATCAAATAGCGAGGGAAGGAAAAGTACAGGCTTTGGAGTGCTGTTTTCTCTTCCTAGTGCGATGCGGACGTAAAGGAGTGGCCATGTCATAATTTTCTATTTGTTTGACAAGCAAAGGCTTCCGTCATAGATAAGGTTTCCGTGATGTCTTCTGTGGTTATTTTTCCGAATACTGGGTTTTCTTGCGTCGAATGCGTGATTCTTTGCTAACTAGAGTGTCCCATTAAGTGGTGCGTGGTATATCGGGAAGAGACGAGCTGGAAAATTAAAACACGTTGGGAGGCAGTACGCCACGACGCATTCTCTCTGTGTGTTCACATCAAGCATACCCAGCATCGGTGGAGCACGTACAAACGCTACGGCGAAGGGGAAACAATAATGATACGCACATCAAAGCTCACTGTGGCTCTTTAAAAAATTGAATGGTGCATAAAATATGCTACGAACGCAAAAACAAACACCCGCAAAAAATTAAACAATATCTACCCTGCAAACATCTATTGGAATCAAAAATCGAAACGAACGATTGCCTTTTTTGAGTGCGACTTTTAGTATGTATTTCGAAGCAACGTTGATCTTTATATTCACGTAATTTACTTTTATGTTCGAACTCTGCGCATTCAGTGCCAGGATTCGATTTGAAGAAGCGAGCCAGGTAATTGCTAATTGCAGGGTGGGTCCACCATGGAGTCAGCACTTGTATGTTTACATAAGCCTGCTTTCAAAGATGTAACGATTATTTCTAAATACGTCGCGTGCTCTACGCTGTCCTGTCGTCCCTTTTGGCTAGGTGCCATTACCTACCACCTGAGTTGCTAGAGCCTAACAAGTCGTATTTTTCAGTATGTTCAGCACTCAGTTGAGATAATAAAGCGGAAGCTATTAAACCGGAGGAAAAAAACAAACAGACACAACAACATAGCTGAACAAAACCCCAAAATATGGGAGCGGTTTGTTGAAACCTAATAACCTCTAAGTACTTGGTTCGGTGATAGAATAACGTGAACATTTTTATGCCTATTACGAAGAGAATACGAAGGGACATGGTTAATCGGAGAAACATGGGAAAGGACTTTGCCCTGCAGTGGGTGTAGTAAGGCTTGTGATGATGATGATGATGATGATGACAAAGAGAATAGAGTTTGTATACCTAATTATCATGGTGCTACTGCAACTGCGGAGAAAAAGAGTAAAAAGATACTTTGCGACATGAGTTGTCACATTTGGAAGAGTTGTTAACCACATTCTGAAGTTCGAGAGCCAGTGCCAAGGTAAACGAAAAGCAGGAAACGTAGCCCGCACATGTTCTAGACGAATGTCTTCAGCAGAAAAAGGAAAGAACTGAGACGGAGGAGAAAGTAAAGGGAAAGGAGGATGCGCTCGTTGCACAAACCTTGTACAACTGGCACATTTTCCATAACGTTTTGCATAAGGAAGAATCAATAAAAGGACAAACAAAAGAGGCGGTGGATGCATTACTGTGAATTCATTTTCGCCGAAGATTTCCTGGAGTGCATGCAGTGGAGAGCAAGCACCAAAACAACGTGACCTTCTTACGTACTGATATATTTAAAAGGTCATACGGCGTTGAAGTTAAACTTACCCGTCGGTTAGTATCACATTAAGGTGCACTGCCAGGTTAGAGGCGCCATTTTTGGCCTAAAATACATTACTCCTGAAATTATAGCGGCGATATGTTCCCCGAGAAGTGGACAATCGGTCCACAACGTTTCATTGTGATCTGTGGAGTATTTGAATCAATACCCATGACTGGGATTCGAACCCGCGGCTGCGCGAACAGATTTACTTTAATTAAGGGCCGCTCAGCGAGACCAGTAGCCTATCGCCACAGCCAACACGCCTCGTATTGAACTGCACCACACTCTCGCGCTGTGCATTGGAGAGCGTCGTCTTCGTCAACTTCCATCTGCTGCGTCCCGCGGCACTGCTTGCTCACCGTCGTCCTCTACGTAGCACAAATCCGTGATTTCGCTCCGATTCGAATGTAGTTGACATTTTCTGTAGCTTTTCTGTACTGAATATTCACGGCGCGCACAGAATCAATTGATTCTTTATGCGTCGGCACACGAAGATAGTAGAGCCAGCCTTTGTGAGCCTATATGCTGAGCCTGGTCTCGGTTGTTCGTGCCCTCATGCCATGCAGACTTTCAGACGGCTGACACCATGCTGTCATCACGTGTGCTGCTGGAGCCCCCAGTAAAAAAAAAAAAGAAACAAGCGAGGTATGCTAGGCAAGAAGTGTGAACAAAAAAAAATTGCAGGACGCTTAAGCTTCGCATTTAAGAGTTGAACGTGACAGCGTGTTGCAGCACTGCCAGGGCGTCCACGGAACGCCATCGCCCGTTCGGCGCGACGCCTTGCCCGTTAGACAAATCGCTCTGCTACGTACGGTGAAACGGATGCGCGGAGCGGCAAACCACGTAGAAGCGCTGCCAGGCGCCTTGCCGAAACGCGCGGGACTCAAGTTGCAGTCGTAGTTCGTCGGCACATCGTTCTCGACAAACCCGATGAAACGAACGCCAGCATAGCTTCCGCGCCGAACGAACGGGCAGCAAGCCGCAATCTTCGTGGTGAACGCGCTTTGAATGTGCGCTGCGTTGTGCGCCAGCTCACCGCGTGATTCCTGCGTGCCCGCACGGCCCCACTGCGCCCGAACGAGACGAGCGGGGAGGCGCTGCCGTCGCGCGCTATCTGTTTGGGCAAAGGCGTACATTGCGAGGAGGAGAGATCTTTCGCTTACGGCCAACGCCGCCGACGACGCCGACACCGGCTTTTTTGCGATACGGGGCCCTTAAAGCGGTCGCGTTAAAAAGCTTATGTTAAAGGGCGAAGTGGCACCCTATACATGGAAGATTGCCCACATGATACACAAAGTGGCGATCGAACATGGTGTGTCTGCCGTATTTTCTGCTCCTGAAAAATTGGCATAGCTTGCTCAGTCACCGCGCGTATAAAGGAAGAAGATTGGTTGCGAGCAGAAGCAGGGCAAACGGCTCGTCGATTACCGCGGTGTCGTAGTGTTTGAAACCTCATTGACCTGCGGCAGGTCCTACATAATCAGACAAGTCGCTGCATTAATCACCACCCAGGAGAACATTTGCGCTAGTTAAGAAACGCGTTTTATTTGAGAATAGCGACCACTGCACCCTAAAACGCTCTAGCAGCCTGCGGTAGGGCGTAGGATGCTGATTCCACGGTCGTGGATACGAAACCCGTCGGCGACAGGACATACAACGTGAAAACGCGTCGTAAAGAACCTCATGTTGCCTAATTATTTCGAAGTTGCCCACTATGCCGTTATTCATAGTCTGCGTGCATCGGCGGTGTCTTGAAACGGCACAAAGCACACGCCACAAATGTGTTTTTTTGTGACCTGAGAACGGCACTCCAAACCTTGCTACGTACTGTGACTGAACTATCAATCGATAATAGCGCACCTTTAAATGCATGACATCGTGCTTATCTCTGAGTGAAGGAGAATCTAGTTTATCTGCACTTTTCATGGCTACTATTAGTACGACTATACTAAAAATTGTAGGCTGATAACTGTAATGAAATTTGTTGCAGCAGCCGACCGAACTGAAGGCTTGTATGTTGTAACAGCCGGTGTTTTACAACTTCCGCGACGCCTTTGCAGCAACAGGGAACAACAGTGGCGGCGGGCTGGCAGGGCCGCCATAGTTCGCGAAGAAACAAACACAAACAGGAAAAAATGGCTATCTACTCATTGCTGCGGCTGGACTCGCCCACTTCATAAATGCATGCGTACTGCTCCGTCTTTTGTTTGCATGCATAGACGCAGAGCGGTGCAAGTAAATGAACTTTTATGCACCTGTTTTGTTGTGCGTGCACTGTTCCTTCACTCAGGATGGCGACCATGTGATCCGGAAGAAATTCGGAAAGACATTAACCGTTAAATTAAGACATGAACCCTTAAATTAACCGGAAAAACATTAGCCGTTAAATTCATTCCTGCATCAACAGCCGACAGCGCAAAGCTGACGTCTCAAACGTCGTCAGACTCGCTCCACTATAAGTTATGATTAGCGTCGCGATATGGTGTTGCCTGTGCTGCTTCGTGCGCTGCCACATTGTTGGTGCCTCAGGTACTCCTTTGATCATATTTCGATAAGATATAATTTTACACACATATACATATACACCGGTGGAATCTTTTCACTAGCTTTCAGAGTTTAAGGCGCTACACTTTTCGCAAATTGCGTCTTCGAAATCTGTAGACGAATAATTTTCGTCGTTCATTTCAGCACCAAAATAGACGCGTTAAACCGTGCGCAGCGCAGTCAAAACGCGAGGGGAGTTTGAACAGGTTTTCCTGAGACGTTCGTCTACGTGGCTTTGGGTGTTACGTTTTCGCTGAAGCATGGCCGACATAGTCTCTGTTACAACCGAAAACTGGAAGGACCAGTTAAACATTGAGAGTACATGCACGTCTTCAGGACCTCTGGACAGGTGTGGCCTCATCTCAGAGCTGCAGTCATGGAACCGCGTCCTGTATGGACTAAACTACGAGCTTACCGAGACACGTCCAGGAAAGCTCAGGCTCCGGTACGCACCCCACGACCCCGTTGAGAAGTGGCAGACGAATGCCGCGTCAATGCACTCAGAGGCGGCCTTCCTGATCTCGTGGCTTGTCGAACACCACAGCTGCATCGATGACCTGGGCATCACGAGCATCGAGTCTAATGCCAAGGACTCAGCCCCTCTTCGCCTGCGCCGTCCACCAGGAAAGGACATCCGATGCCTCGACATCAGTTTGTGCAAGTCCGACGGTCCCAGCTTATACTTAGTGAAGGAGGACGTGGACGGGCTCCGGGGCATCGAACGACTTCACATAAGTGACAGTGATGCTACGTTGGAGTCCAGTGCAGTCACCCTTCTGCGAAATAACTCAAGCTCTCTCGGATTCGTCCAGCTGTCTTACACGAATCTATCTCGGGACGTTATTGACGCTCTGCAGCAGCTAGAAAAGTGCGAGTCGTTGACGGTGGTATGCTGCACGAGAGAGGGCGACGACACCATCTCGGAATCCAATACGGTCGCTTCAATTCTACGTAGCTCGGCAGCTTTGAAGACGTTCACATTTGCCGGAGACCGCGATGAAGAGTGGAATTTCTCCTCTATTTCGGATGCCCTAGAGACCTGTGTAACCCTGACGGCATTCGACCTGACTGCCATTGCTGTAGGGGAAAGCAGCTCACCAAGGGAATTGTTTGCGGCCCTTCTGGGGCACACCAGATTGAGAAAACTGCGCGTAGAAATTCGCGCTATTGATGCGAGCTGCGGAGAAACCTTGGAGTGGGCTCTGAGCAGTAACACTTGGCTCGTCGACCTGCACCTGGCTGGTTATGTCGATGATTACTGCTTGATCCACATTGCCGAGGGCCTGTCGCAGAACATCACGCTGGAAAAGTTGGATCTCAGTGAAGCTGTATTGAATGTCGGCGGCGCCTTGTTGCTTTGCGACGCACTTCGCACAAACAAGACACTGAAGAAGTTGATGCTTCCTGATTACTGGGATCCTGAGGAAGAAAAGTACGTCACGCAGTTTTTTACTTTTTTTCTTTGCGCAGAATTTGTTGTTACTTTGCATGCACTGCTCACTTTAGTGATTATTTTGAAATGCCTATCAGGCTGATGATGATGACCTCTCGAAGCGACACATGAGCTGTGAGGGACGCAGTATGTGAGGGCTTCAGATTAATTTATATCAGCTGGGGCTAGGTTTTTAAAGGCCGCTGAGATCGCACAGCGCACGAAAACGTTTCGCTTTTCGCTGCCATCGAAACGAAGCCTCTTCCGCATGACTCGAAGACTGTGACTTTGGGATCAGTTGCCGAACGCCAAAAAGAATAGAAACCACTGTATAGTCACGATAAAAAGAAATGCGAACAGCGAAGCGCTCAGGCGCGTTGTCAGCGTTACTTCATGACGCTGTACTACTTTCACCGTCACATGACGGGAGTATACAATACGATTCAAGCAGGAATAGCAGATATAAATTTTAGATCTCTGAGAGCGGGAATTAGAGCACTTCGTCTTCTCTTCTTTATTGCAAAAAATGCTTCGTATAAGTGTTCATAGGCCCTCATGAATTCCCTTTGCAGCAGCTATTCTTTTCAGTAGCCTTGTTTTGGCCTGGCAGTTACTTGTATAAGAGTTTCATTTCAAGTTGTAGCATTCACACGTACTATCGGCGTCAAATGAAATGCGAACAGCGGAGCGCCACATTCACCGGTCACAACTTGCACAGCGTGGTTTCGCTGGCGGCAGCGAGTGAAGCGAGCGGTCCTATTTCCCTGGTCAACCTTTATTTTTTCGCAGAACAGGCGCTTACAGCACCACGATGATGGCAGAAAAATCGAAGCGCTGCAAGCCAGGGCTCTATCAGCGATCGCTTTACATACACGGGAGACAGCCGCTGCCGCCAGAGGAACTGCGCTGCGCCAGTGGCAAAGGGAGAGAACGAACTCAAGAAAAAACAAGCAAAAGTGTCGATAACCGGATGCCGGCGCCTATCGCTGCTAGCGACAGGCACACGGCCTAAGCTGGACCGTTCGCCACGCGTTCCGCTGTTCGCATTTCATTTGACGCCGATAGTACGTCATTGCAACGAGAACGGCCCAGGCGAAAGCGTCGGGAAGAAGCTGCTGCTTCTGATCAAGGCTTTCGTCGAGGCTCGCGTTATACGCAGCATAGCATTCTCCTGACCGCGCAGTTTTGAAAGCGAAAACTTTTACTACTCCACTGTGTAGCTTCTTCGCCGTCTGCACGAGTTTGAAGTTAAACATGGGAGAAACCATGTGGCAGCTATGACGTCATTCAGCCGCCACCGCCGGTGCCGAAACCAAGCGCTCGCCTCTGCCTGGTCACGTGATAACCATGACGTAGCTGAACCGCAGCTAAACCGGAGCCGTGCGTTCGATGGTAGCCTCCGCTGTTTCTCGGCCGGTGCCAACGGATTGCAACGGCTCTCGACAATTTAACGGCATCTGTCTTCATGGGTGACCCTGGCGAGACGCCTCGTGAGCTGTCTGCGTCTCAGAGGTTGCGAAGGCGACAGGCTGAATCGATCATCCAGTTGACGTAGCTCACCGAGAGGCTGCTGCACAGAGACTAAGTGAGGCAAAACGTCAGCCATTACCACCAAGCAACAACCATTTCTAGCCAAGCTTCACCAGGCTTAACTTTCAAGCTTTTACTTTGGTTACTTAGGTTTAGCCGGGTGAAACCTTTGCCAATGTTTTTACCACTGTCCAAGAAATATCGGTCAGGTACGAAAAGCCCGAAGCCAGAAACCGTAACGTTTAACAGTAAATTGTAAGCATGAACGTCACCTTATCAGTTGCGTTATTTCGCAGTTTAAACGTGCTGTTTTCCAGTAATATTTTTTGCACTGTTTTCTTATACTGTTATCATCTTCCCGCTGGAAGCTGTGCTTTCGAAACCTTGCTCGAGTTTTAATGATTACAGCCCATAGCTAGTCCTCTTCAGGCCTCCGGCTCCATCTATTATGCGTTCTGATGATAGAGCGTTCTGCCTTAGAACAAGCTTCGAAAGCTTCTGGCGGGCTGGTTAGTGCATCTTCAATATTGAAAGAATAAATTGTGTTTCTTGTTCCATCTAGTAATTTTTTTTTACTTTTTCGAGATTTTTGTTTCCTTGACTTCTATAAAGCTTTCGTTACGTCGCGTTCTTTCTCTTAAGCTAACACTATCCTCCTGCTGAAAGTCTGTGCATTGTTTATGTTTAGGCTGAGGAGAAGCCTCTGGTTTTCAATGAGGCACTCCTCCCCACTTTTTCTTCTCCCAGGAAGGCACTGGCGGAGAAGTTGAAGCACGGCGACTTCTACAGACGCGTGCGGCTGCCTATTCTGGAAGAGTGCGACCTTTTGGCGCTGTCAACTCGCCTGGGGTGTCCTACGACGTGCCCCGACGAGCTCACAGATATTGAGTTTTGCAGCATCTCCGAAGCCACCCTGAAGCTTTTCTTTGATGCCCTAGCCTCGAGCAGCTGTGTACAGGCGTTCAGTGTTTCCATTGAGGAGAATCCACAGGCAAAGATAGCACTCCTCTGCGATATGCTCGTGGCCAACCGGTCCATCAAAAGCCTCAATATCGCACTCATGAGGGACAGTTGGCTGGTCATTCAACAACTCCTGAACGCCATCCAAGCTAACGAAAACATAAGCAAACTAAAGATTAGCGTCAGTGGCGCCAAAATGGCTGCTGCCTCAGCAGTCTCAGAGTTCATCGCTCGCAACAGAACAATCACAACGTTCATGCTGTGGATGGGAGGACTGAGCCGTGATGACCTAGTTGAAGAAATCGCCCGAGGAATGCTGACCAACCGGACCATAGTGGAACATGGAGATGGAGGGGCAGCCTGGGAAGGCTTCAGCTACCCAATTTTTGAAGCTCTGCAGAGGAACCGGGTTGCCTTGAATCGTGCTGCGGACTTCGTTTTGGGGATCAGAGACAGTCGGTGTGCGGAAGCATTCGAAATTTTTTCTAGGACATCTCGCCTCATCGCACTCGTCATGGAGACTTCTGGACAAAACGAACGCGAGGCTGTGCACGCAATAGCTTCAGCAGATAAGTTCTTGCGAGACAATAGTCTTGACATCAGGGGCGCTCTGCAGTGTGCAACCCTGCCGTTGGCGCAACGAAATAAGATTGGCTAACTGCCGATGGCTGACGTGCCACCGGTCGTCACCTCAAGATTTTCAAGGTCCTCAGCTAGCTTCGCTTCTTGCAGTCCCTCGGCCAGATCCTCATTATGAAAGGGACAAATTTAACGACTTGGAGGTCGCAACGCATTCGGTGGAACTTGTCTATTGCCATTTAGAACACCTGTTGAGAATAATAGCTGGTGACATTTTCTATTAAACCAGTGTTAGCAAAAAGGCCTGGGCGAACTGTGGTTTGAACATCCTCTTGAAGAACAGTGCTACTACAAAGTACGCCTTCGATGCATATGTGAGAGATTTGATTCATTCAGTTCCCCACGCTGAACTGTTTGTTGCCTGAAGAGAATGCATTATAAGGCACTGCGAAATGTAACGTTCAAAGCTCAGTGGATGTTGCAGCACCATATTTCATTAACCAAATTGGCATTAACGTGAATGCTGTTTGCACGTTTTTCAAGAATATGCTTGAAACGACGTGAAGGAATGTGTACAGACCTGTTAGTTGTCCGAATTTTACTGGCAGGTAATGATTGCACCCTGCACCACAAATTTACTGTCCAAAAAGTACTGAATGTTTTAGGATGCATGACATATTTTTTTAACTGTTTTACCTCTGCCAACACTCGTTCAACTGAACAAATTGAGTGAGCCGCATTTTATGGGCTTTGGTCATCGTTGGAAGGGTTTGATTTTTATGTACAAACTACCATCTACTGCTTCATTGCAGTTTTCAGATATTAACTTAAATTCAGAGACAAACCATATCTGCTAACGCACAGAAAGGTTTGCTTTCGTGTGGTTCGGCACATTCAGAAACAGAAAACAATTGCCACCTTGTGCCTAAACCGGATTTAACCAAGCCGGATTGTCATGCAGTGCGTTTTAGCTTTAATTAACAATAAGCTATAACAGCTGCGTTCCGTCGGCTAATTCTCTACAGCGTTGGTTGGAAACTTTCTCAACAAGGTGGAAAATATTAAATCTCGCAAGACGAATACGCTTCCGTTTAAGGTGACGAAGCCCACAAATGTGCTTTACACGCGTTAACAAAGTCGCTCTACGAAAAGGTAGGCCGTCGCGGTGGTTCAATTGGTAGGCTTCGATCCTGACCGTGTCGGTCGCATTTCTATGGAGGTTAAATGTTAGAGGCGGCTGTACCATGCGATGTAAGTGCGCGTTAAAGAACCCCAGGTGGTCGACATTATTCGTAGCCGTCCTTTACAGCATCTCTGATAGCCTGAGTCGTTTGGGGACGTCAAACCCTATTTACCCATTCAACCAAAAGGTGAGAAACAGGCGTTAGATTATTATTTTTTTTTTCAAAACAGGATGGAAGCTCGCCACACAGTTTCAAAGAATCGCCGTCCGAGGGGCTTAAACAAGCGGACGCGAGAAAGAACCATGCCAGAACATCTATGATGATGCGCCACGGGGGTCGTCTATAAAATTGCGCCGACTATTCTTGGCTGAACGGAAAAGCGCAAAAAAGGCATTATCGAGAGTACGAAATTCTGGGACCGTAAATATAGGCCGGAAGGGACGTTGTGTTAATGTGCGCGCAAGTACGATAAACTACCGCTAAATAAATGTCGGGTGAGTGAATTTTTCTACTCGCTGCAATTCATAAAACAGAAATCACCGTGGCTTAACGAAATCAAAATTCTTGGCACTAGGAGGTAAACGGTGGCCCGTGGGTTTTTCATAACGAGCAATTCTGTGTTGTGGAGGCGTCCCTTTTTTGGCACAAAATTGCTGGTTCTGAAAAACTCACGTGCTATAGCTTACTTGCTCGTACCATCTACGCCTCTGCAGGAGGGCACTCTTCCCGGGGCCCGCCAAGGGTATCGACAGAACCGAGGAGCGCCACCTGAGACGGCTCCACTCCGGGTCTTTCTTAAATACCACCATGCTAAAACAGGTGGATCCGTCAATCATGGGCAGGTGCAAATTCTGCGGGCGGTGTGCTGACCTATACCACATGACTTTCAATGAACTTCGAATCATCCGCTTGCCACAGCTGTACGAAGCTTCACTTCTACAGCGGTATAAAGCCAGTGTTAATCACAAATACTGCAATATGCTAAAGCTATCAGGATTACAATGCAAAGAGCCGAAGTGCTCTACACGAGCGACACCCAAATGGTATGTGCCTAAGATTCGAACAAATTATGGTTATCAAATGTTGAGCTACACTCTCCCACATCAATTAAATAACGAGTCCGAATTAATGCACAGGTAATGCTAAATTTGTTATTTTTTCTTCATGTTTGTTAATCTTTTTCTGGAAGTGTTAATTATGTTGTGTACCACTGCAATGCCTTTGTGGGGTGCGTCGGCCTCGTCAAGCCTTCCCATTGGCTTTTTGTCGGCGCACCCAACATCGTCATGATGTTAAATAAATCTTATTCTGGTGTGGGCCTGCCAGCACAGTGCACATATAGGCTTTACAAATCAGCCAACTTGGGAGGGCTGGGAGGCGGCCCATTCCAGCTTGGACCTGGAGGCCCAGCGGGCCCTGGTCCAGACAGCACGGGCAGCGGTGGCGGCCAACAGCGTCCCCGAATAGGAACTGCCACCCAGCGCAACGACCATCCCCATGTCCCTTTCCCAATTAAGTGCTGTGCAGTAATAAACGTTTTCTCCTCCTCAAGCATTTCTGAAGAAAAGCATTTTTTAGCTCGAAACTATTCATGAATGCAATTTTTTCATATAATGTAAGATTTCACTAAAACAATGAATACATCCGCAGAAACCCGACTGCACTCTTGTAGTTTTTTTTCTATTCGCTTTGTTGCTAACGTTAAAAGTGTTCTCCATTGGTTTCTCACTGTTCGATGCGAACGCTGGAAACACATTAAAAGAAATACTTTGCTAGATATCAGAATCATGGACTATTACCTGCAATATTTTCTTACCAGTGTCATAATTTTCCAATTTTCAAAATTTTTGCCCGACAAAGCTGGATTTGTGAAGCGTACCTTCTAACGAAAACGGGATATCCATGTGTCAGAGACACTTCAGTGTCATTGAATATATCTTATAGAAAATATTTCTGCAGGATTTCGTATGCAGGGAGCAAATACTTGGCTTATATTCAATCTTTTCGTAGCGTTTTTTTTTGTTTTTTTCAAGTCTCCGCCTTCACAAGCTGCCACGTGAAGGCAATAGGCCCAGATTAAATTTTCGGCGTGTCTGTTCAGCCTCCTTTATTTGGACTCTTATGTTTTCGCTATTAGTTCTACTGAAACTCAGAAAGACCTTACCATACCCAGCAATTCTGGACAAAAATATTTTTGAGCGGGAAATACTAGTATATGAGAGGAATTTTTTACATTTCACTATAACAAACATTATATCTGCGGCTCTCTCGTGTGCAGGCTTGCTTTTGTTTTCACTAATATTTTTGCCATCTTCAAAAGCGTTCCCAATTGGCTTCCTATGGCAGTCTTAACTGCTCGATTTGATAGTTGGAAGAACTATGAAATATTTTATACATATGGGAGGGATGTACCATTGCCTGATATATTTCTATTACCAGTATCTTTGTTTTCCAATTTTACATATTTTTGTACAAGAATGTGGGAAACACACGCACGCTCACGGGCACACACACAAACACACACACACGCACACACACTCACAAATGGAGGGCTGGAAATGGGTAGGGTACGCACAATGAATAAAATACGCTTCACACAATTCCCTAGAAAATTTATCTTGATGCCTTACTTAATCTTAGCCTTATTTAGAACCGGATCGCATATTTTTTATCCCATACTTTCGGCACACTATGGGATCACTAAGATTAGTCTGTAATGTAGGACCAAACAGCCCAGCGAGAAATGTGGCGACGCAAAAGGAGCCCTTGCTGGAAAGGCCTATAGGCCGCAGCACTCGCCCATTCTTTCTCGCTCTTAGGAACGCCTTTGGCCGCCTCGGAAGCCTTCTTACCTTCGTTTGGGGCCTCAAAAAGCTACCATTGCCGACACGGTAGATCTTTCCGGTCCTATTACACGTCCGGCTCGACATCACAACCACGGCTGCAGTGCTACCATCGCGGAACATTCGGTAGCGCAGAACTACCTCATGAATTATTGCGATGATGATGATTATGATGATTATCAACTATCTCCTTCCGTTTTGCATCTACACGATAGAGTGGCCCCAACTTTGCGCACAGGCAAAGGGGAGGCCTGCTTTTCGGGTCTCAGGCGGACAACTACCTGAGTATCCAGTATGTACGGAACTAGCGGGTAAATCAAGCGTAAGAAATGGGCCTGCGCAGGGCATGTACTGTGAAGGTAAGATAACGGATAGTTATTAAGTGCAATGGACTGGATTCTAAGAGAAGGCAGGAGTAGCAGGGGGCGGCACAAAGTTAGGTGGGCGGATGAGATTGATGGCTTAAACCGTAGCGAAAGTACGCAGTTTTTCTGAGTCTGCGATGGAATGTTGAGGGTAGACCAGCTTCCCAAGCGAAACCTTGCGACCTACAGGCATACGGAAATAACAAAGGATCATCAGAATTCCGAACTAACGTTCATGATAACAATCACTCCTTTGATCTTAGAACGATAAATTACAGAGTTGCGAAGCTGCGAACAAATTACGGTGAACAAAGTCTAAAGCTTTTGAACAAGAATAAGTACCTTGTGACAGTAATTGAGCGGCACTCGTGAGAAGCTGCTTTTAAGGGCGCTTTGACTGAAACAACGCCTCTGTAAGCTCATTGAATGTACGTGCTCTTTTTTTCGAGTAATGAAAAATGCCATTTTTTAAGACGTGTATTAGGCATGTTTAGTTATTTTCTTCTTTTATTTTTTTTGCGTACAGTTGCCTGTGCGTCGCGAAGTAAGATGCCGAAATTGTCAGTATTATGAACTTGGTTTTATGCTTGTTTGCTCTTTTCTATGTATGATTTGCATATATGCTCTGGATATATGCTTTGTCTACTTTTCTGTTCTCTCTCTGAGTAGAGGTTGCATTTTGTATCTTGTTTGTATAGAGTTGTTTCCTCTGCGTGCAGTTTGTATGGGATCCTGGACCCAGTCAGGTGCAAGGAAGCACCTTTTGTCTGCAACCCCTTAGTTTCTTGTGCAAGGAAACTAAGAGCACAAATAAAGAAAAAAAGAAATCTGCGGGGATAGTGCGGCCGCTGCAGGGACAGGGCAGGATTCATTGGAGAGATGTGGGAGAGGCCTTTGTCCTATAGAGGATGTAGTCAGTGGGTGCTGATGTCCAGTATGTCGGACAAGAAGTATTTCCTGCTTAAAATCTTTTCCTTCTACTTAGGCCCAACAAAATGCATTGCCAAACGCGATGGAAAGCTTGCTGTCACTTTCACAGCACGTTTCATACGATAGAGCAGGGAAAATGTCGCTCTGGTAGAGCCTTTTTATTCTATATTTCCGAGGAACACGCAGTATGTTGCACGCCATATCCGCCTGTGAATAAGCACCTACAGCGTCCTACTGGTGAGTTTCAGTTTCTTGGTCGGTGCGATGATTGTTCCTGACAGCGTGCAAGCAACGTCGGGCCGTACGGCGAGTAACCCGATTTTGCTTACACAGACTTTGAAGAAAAGTAGACAGGCAGTGCTTACGAAACACAATGTTTAACTCAACTGGGCGTGCGAGAGTAACGTTTTACTGCCGTTGTGAGGTTTCCTGCCGCAATATTCCAGAACATTGTTTTCTTTTGCTTTTGTTTTCCAAACTACTTTGGAGCTCTGACTTGTCTTCACGTTGGACTGCTAAAATGAGCTACCGAGATTCCAAGCACCGAATTCAGTCACTTTTTCCTTTTTTAACCTGTTGCAGTTTTCTTATTAGTGTCCCTGAAAAGTACCTCTCTTGACTGAGCCCTTTTGCGAGCATAAAATGTACAGCCTTTATTTCACGGTGAATCTAAACGAATATATTCTTCTTAAAGGGGTGTATTTGTAAGTACAGGCAACCGCGCCAGAGTTCATTAGTTCTAAGTAAATGTCACCGCTAACACAGCAACCGTAACAGTGAACAAAAACTAACGCCTGAAATAACGGCCGAGGGCAAGATTCAAACGCAAGAAGGACAGTAGGGATGTGGAATAGTATTTTATAATATCATTTCAAAACGAAAGCATCCGGCGAGAGGTTACAATAATGGCTGATAGGATAAAAGAAAACAAAACTCTGTGGGAACCTTTGTTATGACAGTTGAACGGACGATATGCATACAATTATGTCTGCATGCAACATGAGGGTTCCTACACGTTGACTTCACCGGCGGGTATGTATTTGCATAAAAAACAACCTGCCGCCGTGATTGACTGGACCGTGCAGAGGGTCCTGAGCACAGGGTGAACGGGGTAATCTCGAATGCCCATGTTTCACCTGTGCTTTTTTACGCTGCACTACTTTCGAGGTGGCTTCCAATGGCATTAGGAAAAAAATCAATGCCTATCGCAGCCAGTCTTGCGAACCATGGACCAATGATGATCAGAGAGAAGCGTGAACAAATCCCTCCTTCATGACACGTCACTAGGGCTAAGGTGTTTGGTAGCGATAGCTACATTACGGTAGCATATCGAGCCTTCAGCGTGACAGCGCCGTAGCGGTGGCGGCACTGCCAACCTGTGGCTGCGCTGCCACACTGTCACGTGGTTGGTCACGTGGTGCGGAGCAGCTGCCGGAGAAGCGCCGCCATGGCTGATCACGTGGCTCGTCACGTGGTTGGTCACGTGACCAGCCACGTGGTGCGGAGAAGCTGCTGCTGCCGACCGCGCGGCGCGCCCGTGAAACCGAGCTGCCACAGCTGTGCGCATGCGCCGCGTCAAGTGGGACGAAGATGAAGAAGGAACGCCCAGCGAAACGGAGCGGCGAAAGACTGACTTTGCAATTCAACTGAGCAAGTTCCACTCGCCAGCTGTGTGCTATCGCGTTCCTCCAGGTTTAACCAGAGCTACACCACAGCCAATTTTTTTTTTCTTGCGACTGCACATCGGCGCCTGCTTACATGTCATGTAGAAGGTCTTTGTCCAAGTAAGACACGTATTGTGCAGTCAGCATTGAAAGATTTAGGTACCTTTCTGGATCAGCTGGAAAAAACGGATCAAAGATGAAATCAGTCTCACAGAACAGCGAAGCGCGGAAACCAAAAATAGCCAGCAATTGTAGGGGTAGAAGCATATCAATTGGATTGCTTTCGGAAAGGGTTATGCCAATTTTTGAAATATTTATGGCTTTTTGGAATAAATGCAAGGCCATCCGTAAATATAAAGATGTGGATTGCTCCCAACAAGTGGATTGGAAATGCACCACGCGCAACCCTCAGTATAATTGAATACCTAATTACGCTCTCCTTGAACCTGTGAATCGGATGCAACATCACTGGAATTACCTGAAATGTGGATATCAGCACAGAATTCGGCGAACATCGACTTAGATCATGTTCAAAATTCGAGTCGACTGTGAGTATGGAAACAATAAGAATAACGTCTGTCCACTAAGCTCACTACGAATTGGTCACTCGCTTAGAAACAAAGAGATTGACACTCTGGGTTAAGCTACAGATCTTCGCAGAGAAGTTTCAAAGCATCCTGGAATCACTCAGTTGTCGTAGGTCTCTAGCTTCAATATAGCAGATAAAGACGAGCCTGAAATAGTTTTAACTTGTTCTTTTTTATTCTAGACGATGTGGAATTTACAGAGTAATCTCTCTGTGTGCAGAATGGCTTGGTACAAAAACAGAAATGTTCGCCATGTGCTGGGTAAGATGAGATAGCCTTTCGTTTTCAGCGCTGACGCGACCTTCAAAACACTCAAGAGTTTGCGTGGGAAGGAAACGCTGCGCGCGCGTGCTTTTATTGCAACGGTACCAACAGACTCGGCAGGACCTTAAGTCCACTCCCCAAGCTATGTTTATTCAGAGACACTCATTAAGCCACATGTGTACATGAGCCTTTGAAATGCATATTGTTCTTCGCTGCTGCTTTGGTTTCATTCATGGATGACATCTAAACGACCGAAAGCTTCTGTTAGAACAAACGAGACGCATCAAGAAGCAAAACGAAGTATTTATATTTTTTTTTTGCTTTCACTTCTTTTCCTTTCTGCGAAATGCAAACTCTACGGTTTCGAAGCGAGATGCCTTCCGACGTTGTCATGCACATGATTTTTTTTTTCATTTTCTTTTGCGTTGAAGTCCTGGACGCAGTTTACAGCACCGCTCTGAGAAAATCAATATCGTTCGTCCCCGTCTATTTATTCATGTAAACAGAGGCCAGGACAGGCCACCATCAGTGGAAAGTATTGGATACACATAATAATAGCTTTCAAAGCCAGCACATCCTTTTTTAACGTTTGATCGTCGTGATACTTTGAGAGCAAGTTGTTTCCAGCTCATATACTTTTGTACGAGCGTCGTGTGTATTTGTTCGTAACTTGTCCTGTCAGTGTACTAGTAAGCACATTTCCTGGGTGGTAATTTTATCAGTGCCCACTGCGCACGTATAATTTGTATTTATAACGGTTACTGCAATGCTAAAGTGTGTAAAAAGCAATTTAATTTCGTTTTTCTTATTATTTAGACGTTAATGAGTGCAGTTGACCACGTTAAACGCAAATTTTATTTTGTAGCGCAAATTAAACGAGGAAAGTAATAAGGGTCGAACCATAAAGAGCTGAACTGTTAACATGTGTTGTTTACAATGACAATGACAGATATATAGAAAAGCCCTTTATTAAAAGAACTTAGAATTTAGCCAACGTTTAAAAATCGCTGGCATGCTACTATGCGTGGGGAAGGAAATTGGGAGATAAAGGCGGGAAATGTAAACTAAAATAAATAAAAGGGGAGAAGATAAAATGCAGCCATTAAATGCGTACTGAGGTGCATCGGCGTGTAATGATGTTACATATGAAATGAAGAACTGCGCAGAAAGCCATGGGCTAACAGAGCTCACTGCGTGAAGAATGTATGATGATAACATGAAAAGTGAAATTATAGCTTCTCAAGATGCCCAATTTTTTTCATATATGCAAATAAAAAGTTCATTGCATGTGTCACCCACATACAGTGATAGGGTGGGTGTTTACAAAAAGAGAGCGTAGCACAACACTGGGCAACATGATTACTTCGACGGACTTAGGTGCTTATGCGAGTGTTTACACTCACCCAGTGTTTACACTCGCGTAATTTACTGACAGCTGCAGATGCCTGTCGCTTAAGCTTAGTTTCTCCCAACAAGTTCAATACACAGCTAGATGCATATTCCGCAACTGCTACGACGACGGCGCTGACAGGCGAAGGCGATTGGTGTAGCAACTGAGCATCGATATTGACGTCATCAGGCAGGATCCGACGCCAAAGTAGCACCCTTCATGTCTTGACTATTTAGACTTCAGACTGGTACAGTTCGTTAGGCACAGAGTGAACGCTTATTGACTCTATCATGGCCTGCTTATATGGCCCCTTTAGACGTCACCATTGACGTCACTATTGATATCAATGCGAGGCTGTAGTCACCAGAGTTACACACGTACAGTGAGGCGCTCAGCACCCTTCTCCATGAATTTCTGCCCTTTGCACTGTCCTCAAGGTGCCAGCTTCTTGACCTGCTGGCGACTAGCTGTAAGCATTAGTGTTGTTAAGTGGCCGGCTTGGGAGACAGGGAGGAGAATCGGCACAATAATGACCTCTTAAAAGATAATGCTTATGATATGGGCACGTGAATTTCCCGGTACGCATTGCTGTACAGAATTCAGTGCTGTGTAATGCGTAATTTCTTGTAAAGAAAGCAATGCAACAACAATGTTGACATTTTCGTGCGACTACATTTATGGAACTTATTGATATTATAAAATCGTTTGCCGTGTTCGGTATTCTGTCACTACATTTTTTACTTTACTAAAATTTTCCCCAGCTTAGAGGTTACCTTTTTGCCAATAAAGGCAGCGCCATTCCTGCCAGACGTTCATAGCAGGCTGCATAGCAGGCTGCTCAGTTGTAGCACTAGCTACCTCCCTGGTCATATCCGTTTTAGAGGAGTTTTGCAGATGAATTTTTTATGATTATTTCCATTGGCTGCGAGGACTCTGCGGTATTAAAGGAAACCACCAGGCAGACGAGGCTGCCCGTTGTGCCCACAACGACGGGACCGCCGTCAATATCCCTGTAACGAGAGCTGACGAAAAGTGTGGGCTTCGTTCTTTGGCGATGGAGCACACACTTTCTGCACGGAACACGGGAGAGTTCTGCAACCGTCGCCTGAGGGCATTGGACCTCCTACTGAGCCTTCGTCTTCCATGTTAAAAAGCGTGTCGCGAAGCACCATTACTGTGCCTTTCTGTGGCTCGGCGTTGCCTTCACAAATCGATATGCTTTCCGGATCGGGATGGCGGACAGCCCTCTTTGTGTGGGCTGTGTCTGGGAAGAGACAATCAGTCATCTCCTGTGTGAGTGCCCTGTCTTTGTGAACGAAACACGTAAGCTGCGTTGTGCTCTGGACCGCCTTGATACTCACCCTTTCGCAGAGGACAAGAACCTCGGTCCGTGGCCATAACAGCCGACTGCCATCAAGCCTTACGAGGCAGTGTTTTTTTTTTTTTTACGAATAACTTCCTTGACTGACAGATTGTGAATGTGTTTCCCGATCCTTTTCTCTTCTCCTTTTTAATCTCCTCATTTCCTTCTCTACTGCAGGGTAGCCAACCGGAAGCCTTTCTGGTTAACATCCCTGCATTTCCCCTTCTTTTTTATCTATCTAGCTGATGAATCACAGATTCTTGGTTTGAACATAAGACCACGATGATGTCGCTCCTTACAGAGAAACGCTTATACCAATATAAGTTCCCTTTGTTAGCATAAGGTTAAATTATGAAAAATGACAGGTGTAACGTTAAAAGACCTGAAGCGGGAGTTGTTAGTGAGGGAACAAAGGCGAGTTAATGACAACCTGGTCGAAATTAATAAGAAGAAATGGACAGGGCATGTAATGTGAAGGCAAGATAACCGCTGGTCCTTAAAAGTAACGCAGTTTATTCCAAGAGAAAGCAAGCACAGAAGGGGGCGGCAGAAAATTAGGTGGGCGGATGAGATGAAGTTGGCTTGGATATGGTGGGCGCAGCTGGCAAAGGACAGGTTTAATTGGAGAGACATGAGACAGACCTTTGCCCTGCAGTGGGTGAGTCAGGCTGATGATGGTGATGATGAAGTTCACTTGCCAGTACGCAAGCCAAGATGCGTCATCATAAGTAGCGGTATGAATGGTACCAATTGGAAGGGAAAAAATACCGGAGATCTCTGGCCTTGAGGAAAACCCATAACAGATGTACTGCTAATTGACACGTTCTTGTTTCTAAAAAAGTTATATGATTTCCCTCGTCTGCAGCGTAGTGGACCGACACACTTCATCAGCAACTTAGTTGTGGGGAACTCATGAGTTTGTTAAGGACATCAGGGTGAATGGCATTAAACTTTCCTATGCCTTACTACAAAAATGGTATTAAAACTTAAAGCTGTAGGAAGTTACTGCCCCTTTTGTGGAAATACAGACGGGTTTACTTTGCGAAAAAGGCTCAAAGAAAAAAGTATCTGCTTCGTCGTTGGCACACACTGAGATAGCAAAGACTGTCTGCAAACATGGTTCTGCTTCCAATAAGATCTGGGGAATGGAAAGGACTGAATAAACTTGAAGGGAGTTTATGCCACGAACTGAAGAATGTCAACAAGCACCCAACTTTCGGCGGAAGCAGCAGACACCAGTAGTGTGTGCAATTCTTTCTCGCTGTCAGAACTACGCCGAAGTTCTTTCGGGGTGTTTTCGTTACTCCACTCCGGACGCTGCATTCTTTAGAGTAAGGTCTGATATATGCGCATGCTCTTCTGTGGCCAAAGTTTTCGAAAAGCATAATCAAAGATGCTTCTGACTCGGACATATTTTTCGCAAGCATCTGGGAGGAAAATTTGATTTTGCTCCGAGAACGTACACAAAGTTTTTTCTCTTTTTACGAGCTCAAGGCTCTTTTCAGTGGGCGTAACCTTTTACTCTACAGAGTGTAAACATGTGAACTTCCGGCAAGGAAAAAGATCTTTATTTTACAGTTCGTATAATGCGTTCAATGCTTATAGTGGTTTTAGGGGGAATCGTGTCTTCATGCAATAAGGTATGCGTGGAGTTTACATAAACATCTCTGATAAACATCGGCTTGTATACGGGCGCCATATTTGGGCAGGTAATATTAAATTGCCCTATTTTCCTAGCTTCTCAGGTAGTCTTAAAGAAGATGGGAGAATTTTTTTTTTCGGAGAGTATATCCGAAAACGATAATGTTTTTTGGTCGACGTCTCAATCGTTTACCGTGTTTTTGCATTTATTATTTGTTTATTTATTTGGTGCAGGGAAGTTTCATGCCAAGGTAACAGCTTCTTTTTTTGCGCGGCGCAAAAATTAAATGCCATATCTTTCCGCATTTGAACTTGTAATTTTTTGCAAGCTCGAGTAGAGTGCGAAGTTGACCGAAAATTTACGGCGACCTTGTGCTATAGCACAGTGCGTAGAATGGAAAACTGGCACGCCATGGCTTCAGGACTTGGCCTTTACACGCGTTAGAGGCATAAGGGTTTGAAAAATGCGGATCAAGTCGAACTTAGAAAGCTTTAGGGTTCTAGCTATATGTGCAGTCGTGAGCAAAATTCGTGCACCGAAGCTTGCCGCTCTGCATAAGAGCGCCACACGAAGAAGCCCTCCGGATGTCGAGACGGGCCCAAGGCGCCTGTCTTGACAGCAGTAGGGGTGGAGGGGGCTGCCTACCTTCGCCCAATACTTTACGCAAGTTGGTACATATGACATATAGAGAGTGGAAGCGAGATCTGGGTGTAGTTTCTCATGGGCTCGTAGTAGCTTTGGCCGCTTTCGCGGCGGTGGCATAGTGGTTTGAGCATGCGGGAGGTGCGGGGTTCGATCCCCAGTGCCGCCGGGTAACATCCCGTGATACATTGTGTACAAGCTTTACCCTGCCTGGTGCTCGGCTTCTTTATTCTGAAATGCTTGAGAAATGGGTCTTTGACCTCACCTTGTGAAATGACAAAGTACCTTGTGCCATGACGCTCTTTGGCCAAAGATGCCATTTGCGCCATAAAAATTCATCTTCATCATCATAAGCTTTTTATTGTACTAGGATGGGTGTGATTGCACTTGGAAGATCATACTGATATCTGTTTACTTAGGCCACCTTTGTAACTTCAAGCATTCTCTCACATCCGTTGCCTAAACACTCCTGTTGCTAACATAGAGAAATGCTCCACTTGGTGAGATCAGCAAGCACGACTGCTGTAGAAGCGCCGTGAAATCAAGAAGGAAACAGTGTGCCACACAACACAATTCGACATGACAGGTAACTAGCCCTAACAGCTCTTTGAAAACGATAAAACTATACAATCGTTTGGTGTATTTGTCAAATTGCGTGCTTTGCTTCGATTGCTCATTCAGCGACGCAGTGGGGAAAAGTGGCCTATAGTGGGTGCTGAAGGTGGGTGACGATTTTGGGAACCACGTTACATGCTACGGTTAAGGTTGTGGTCACTGCGTCATCAGATTCATTTTGTGCCATGGTCAACGGAGTAGCGGACAAGATGCGCAACTGCGCTGCTGTGTACATAACGCTCGAAAAAAATGCCTGACTGTGTGAGAACTCGTAGGTAATCATTCATCGTGCGACCACCGTAGTAGTGAGGATTAACGACATGATCCATTTACCCTCATGCAGGTGTTTCCAATAACTGAGAAAACTAGCCTGAAAGAGCAGATAAATCTCCATCCCGTATTGCGGTGGAAAATTAACGCCTCTTCATGAATCGAATAAAGCTTTGCCATCCATACAACACTGGTTAAGCTAACAGGCTTTGGTTAGTAGAAAAGCCCATCCAATTAAAATGATAAAAGCTTCATCAACTTCTCGCCATCGTTCTTCGGTTCACAATCAAGTAAAGCATCGTAGTGCACACGTGTGTCAGCATCTAAAGGGCAGGGGTCAACAGCAGTATTTGGAGCGCATTTAACCTGCATTCTGAGAGCGACTTGCGCCTCTCACTGTCTTGCCGCATAACATTGCAGCTAAAAGAGTGTTTCATTCTTGCTGAGGCGAGAAGTCCACCGCTTACACCTGACGGCACAGCAGGAACTGCGCGTAAATAGCAATAATTACTTAAGGAAGCGTACCACTGTTTTACACCCAAGGTACCTGGGCATGGGCAGCGTCAATTTGATGAGTTCGTAAGTCAGGTGTTCCGTGCAGCAAGCATTCTGCGCAATACTGAGTACTCCGCTGCAGCAGTCCGGATACTGTGTCTTTCTTCCTTAGTGTCAGCCAGCTAGCATACAGATCCGTATAGGGAGCCCTTGAAATTGGGTGTCAGCTTACACGAACCTGATGATATTTTGGTTCCAGTGGACTTGGCCCAATGATTACACCCTGGCAGTCAAAATAATTTCAGGATGGCACTTTCTTCGGCTAATGAGCGCAAATGCAAAAGCATTTCCCTGTCCTCTCGTTCCCCCTTCATATATTTTTATTGTTCTTTAATTTTTGTTACGTTTGTTTGCTTTGAATTTCATTTCTGTTAATATTATTATTTTTATTACTTGGTGTTTATTCTTATTTTTATTTTTTGTTTAATTTTTTATTCCAGGTTTTTTTATTTCATTACATATATGTTGCTTAAACACTGTTGCTGAATAAAGTTTTACATTTTGTTTTATTTGCCGTACAACTTATGACAGTCGGAGCGGACCCCTTCCGTCCGCAAACTTGCGTATACAACTTCAGTCCATGACACTCATGAGCCAAGAAAGGCTTACGCCTTAATATGAGTGAAAGATTGCGCAAACAGCTGGGCAGAAACTTCTCCCAATGCTCTTCTGTTTCACTTTCCTGCTCTAGCCGAAGCAAGCTACCAAAACAAAATTTCCTTCCTGATCTGCCAACCTCACTTTCTGCCAAAGTCGACTTCCTTTCTTTTCTTGTAACGAGAATAATGACATTTAAACCAATCGAAAACTCAGTTACCTGATTAGGGCAATAATTTGAAAGGGTCCTTAACTGATCATCCTGTGCAGGAATAACTCCCAGAAGTGCATGCGTGTTTCATTTCTACTGGAAACTAGAATTGAGCACAGAAATAATTCTACTCACCATATTACCATCTAGAGCTTTGACACCTAGCAAGCAGAAAACAGCTGTAACAGGCAAGCACTTGTTTCGTGGTGGTTTAGAATACAGCATTGGGCGTGGGGGCAGGGTTTCGATCCTACACTAAGGGTATACGGTTTCCTCTGTCCGAATGAATGCTGATACGTAAACATAACACTGGTCATAAGCTCACAGTGTCACTTGTCTTTATCTGTTCTTTAAATTTGCCCATTGATAATATTTCGTCAAATTCTTTCCCCCCTTGAAGATCATTCTCTTTTTTCTCTTTGTGAACCTAACCGACAAATACTCATGTTTAGAGTGTGATGGCACTGTAAAGCGATATTGATGAATTTTTATCCGGCTCTTAACGTGCTATCGGAGAGTACTGCAGACACTTTTCTGTGCAGAATGACTGATGCTCAGAGAGAACAATGCAGCAACATCAATACAATCGCTTCTAGCTGGTCTTGTCGAGAAAAGGGCAGATTGCTTTTTAAAGGGCAAGAAAAAAGAGCTAGTGCATTCCCCAAATATACGCTGGGACTGCCATATGTTTGTCGCAGTTGATCTCATAATGCCTGCCTGTCGTGTTTGCATTTCCCGCATGACTAATCTGTTTTATCGACCCTCTGCAAACGTTCCTTGTTCCTCACGTCCTGTCTTGTGCAAATTTGCTCCTGGTAAAATTGGATCATAGCCGCACACAATACCAAGTGTTTTGTGGACGTCGTCGATACCTTATTTCCTCATGCACACAAAACTGGCTAATTTATTTCCAGGTACTAGATTATAGTGTTTGCAAAATCTGAGTTCCAGTTTCTCACGTCCTACCTTGACCAACTGCAGAACGATCTGCGCGTGTTCTCTCATCCACAAATTCTTCGACTCTAGGTAACAATTGTATACCATGCGCTTTGTGGACGTCCTCGAAAGCTCATTTTCTCATGCACAAAAAACTTGCTAATTTATTGGCAGGCACTAGAATATAGTGTTTGCAAAATTTGAGTTCCGGTTTATCACTTCCTACCTTAGCCAACTGCAGAACGATCTGCACGTGTTCTTTCATTCACAAATTCTTCGAGTCTTGGTAACAATTGGATAACATGCGTTTGCACAGTACCATGCATTTTGTGGACGTCCTCGAAGCATCATTTCCTCATGCCCAGAATGCTGGCTAATTTCTATAGTCTGCTACAGATGCTGTTTTTTATATATATATATATATATATATATATATATATATATATATATATATATATATATATATATATATATATATATATATATATATATATATATATGCGCTATATATATATATGCTCATATATATATGCTCATATATATATGCTGCTTTATAAGTAATTTTCTTGAAGCAATTTATTAATCTAAGAATTATTATCCTACTGATAAGCATAACACATTAAATAAAAAAAAAAAAATTATCGTTCCCCTATGCACCTTGGTTTCGGTGACTGTTGGCTCCCTTCATAAATTTGTCAAACGGGCCCCTCATTTCCTTTAACTTGTCTGCTGATAGCTTAACGAGGGTCTCGGTTCTGGCAGTCTTAATGCCAAAGGTAGCATAAGAGGGCTCTCGCACAGTTTCCGCCCTCGCCGTTAGATGACGTTCTACGTCACGCTCGCGGTATTACAGGACGTGCTACGTCCGCCGCTATGGTCGAGGGTGGCGCTGGTGAACACTCTCAAGGCTCGCTTACACCCGGTAAACAGAAATACCCACGAGAGCAGCAGATTGGACAGCCGTCGCCGTAGCTCAGTTGGTAAGAGCACCGGACGCGATATTCGGAGGTCGTGGGTTCGGATCCCACCGGCGGCATGGTTGTTTTTTCTGCTGCTTTATAAGTAATTTTCTTGAAGCAATTTATTAATCTAAGAATTATTATCCTACTGATAAGCATAACACATTAAAAAAAAAAAAAAATTATCGTTCCCCTATGCACCTTGGTTTCGGTGACTGTTGGCTCCCTTCATAAATTTGTCAAACGGGCCCCTCATTTCCTTTAACTTGTCTGCTGATGCTCATATATATATATATATATGAGCAGATGCGCTTCGCTTCGATACGCGGCCTCTCCGGATGCGCTCGCGCATTGTGGAGAGCGGCCATGCTGAGCCGTGTTCGTACTAAAGAGGACTACTCTGCCCCTGAGCTTAAAGCAAGTGTTCACAATTAGCAACCTTCTTTAAACGAGAGGACACAAATAAACTGAAATGGGCATTAAACAGTGCTTCTTTGCGCAACACTGCCTGTTTACAATGCAACTTCTATCATTTGTTTAATACGCATTATGATACTGTTTAGCAGCATAACTTTAGCGCATGATGTTAACTTAAGAATGCTGCTTTTATTTCGTTTTCAGGCGACTTTGTCCAGAAGAAACGTTTGCAATCAGCGTAATTATTTTGTTTTGTCATTATTCATGCGTTTCTGGAACAAATAACGTACCAGTGGGGAACAAAAGTGAAAAAAAGCACTTAAAAATTGTTTTTAAGGAACACAGAAAATCGCATAGATCTGAGCCCTGTCATGCAGCTGGCATTTTAATCCCAGCAGGAACCCGCTGCAAACAAACAAGCCTTGTGCTGAGTCATTCTTTAGAAAACAAGTGGGGTCACTACCCAGAATTTTAAGTTTTCCTTCGAGTTGAAAATGGCTGCACTACTGTTCGGAGAAAATCACCGTCTTCATTCGACCACAGAAAGCTGTTCTTTCTTGAAGATAGACATAAAACAGTAAATAGATACGGAGCAGAAACACTTCAGACTTCCCGTCTGGTTCAGAATAAAAAGCAGCCTTGTTTATTAGGTCGGAAATACATCAACTGTAGTTTAGTTGCCCACGCCATTGTCGTCAAATAAATTTTTTCCTTCCTTTATGCAATAACATTGCCTGAATAAAAAGAAACGTGAATTTTGCAATATGTTGCTAAGGGTAAACAAATGCACTCGGCAATTTTCATCACCATGTTCGTGTGGTTTTTAGTTTGTTAAGAATTAACAGGCGGATAGCACGAACAAGGTAAGCGCAAAAAAATTAAATTAACCGAGACGTGTAGCGCTCTGTGGCTGAGCGCAGCTCGAAAACGTGGGCTGCGCTTTTCTTGCCATATACTCGTTTTTTTAATTGTGAGTGAAAAGGCTAACTACCCTCCGAGACCTCGTTCGGAGCAGGATATTGGGTTTCTAAGATATTGCACAAGGGTGAAAGGCGCAGATGAGCTAAAGTTAAGGTTTGCAAACTAGACAAAAAATTGGGGCACGCTTAAACTCAGGCCCCGCTCCCATCGCCTACTGAATCATATAATTCCTAATTACCGTACTCATAATTACTCATGAACACATAAGCAAATGCCTTTACACGCTTCACTCCGTCTAAGGCCACAACGGTTTCGCTAGAGGTCCATTTATTAGTCTTGAACCAACTGGCTTTCGTGGCCTATACAGTTTTTGTGGAGCACTGTTTTAGTTCTGTCTTTTCTAAAACAAAAAAAAAACGCCTCCATGGACTATGGGTAGCGCACCCGTTTCGAATTCTGATGGTCCTGTGTTGGATTCTGAGCCAAACTCAGTTTTCTTTCAGCTCAATTTTATTAAACCTTTGCTTCGATCAGGATTTTTCGCTTGTGACTAACGACACCGAGCAGACTATGGCATCAAAGACGACTTTGGCTTTTCCGCGACAGAGGACCCTTATCGCTGCGTCACTGAAACTAGAAATTTTAAATTAAAGACGTAAGCAAACCAGGATGGCTGTTTTGTTAAGCGGAACCTTGGCAACATTTCGTTGTTCGCACGGCATTGTTCTACAAATATCAGCCCAGCCGATCATGCTAAACGCACTTAACTAAACCCTTAATTGACACCTATAGTATACCGTGTACCGTGTTATCGTTACCGGTACCGTAGCACCGGAAACTGCGCGCAGCCAATGCGCATGTGAAAATGATATTGATGACGCCAGATGGCGCCAGGTAGCCGGTTGGTGCGCGTGCGCCGTCAGCATCGGGACCAATCAGCGCAGGCTCACTCGAAGTGGGCGGGCTCCGGTACTCCGGTAACGGTAACGCTAGCACGGTACACGGAATGCTAAAGAGAGCCTGAGAGCTGAATACTGCCTTCTTAGGGGACTTTAGTAGCACCTTTAAACAGACTGCCGTATGGTTTCCAGAATCCTTGACAGACTCGCATATTTATTCTTCACTCCAATTTTAGGGGAAGGGTGTTGGGGTAAATTTTACTGCTTTAGTTGTTTAGCCCTCTTTGCGACAAACTCCGTGGTGCGCGTACGTGCGCGTGTCTGCGCGTGCGTGCGTTTTTGTGACGCAGCAACTCTATGGCAGCCTCCTTTGATGGGCGCACATGCGTTACACTCGTCCTGTGCTAGGTGTCCTTCTCTTTTGAGTCGTGGTTTTAGCGCAACATAACATGTTCTGTAGCACATGCACGACCCTACAAGTAAAAATGCATCTTCCTCCAAAGAGCTACCAAACGCCAATCTCTCACCCACCGTCACAGTCTAGAAACTCCTCTCACTCCCTTCCTCATAAAGGCCTCTCCATTTACCACTCTACCCCTAACCTACGACCTTCAGAAGCCTCCTCTGTAGAGAAGCACCTGCAGCACTGGATCAAAAAAGCGACGGCAAAATCCAGTGTAAATGAGCAATGGCAATAGAAATCGATATAGAATACAAGTTCGCTACCCTTACTGCGAACAAGATTTTTCGCATCATATCGTTTGAGCGCATGCACATTTTTGCTTTGAAGGATAGTGGCACTGTAAGCTCCCGCTGCACTGGATCAAACAAGCGACGGCGAAATCCAGTTGAAAAGAGCAACGGCAATGGAAATCGATGTAGAATACAAGTTCGCTACCCTTACTGCGAACACGGTTTTTCGCATCATATCGTTTGATCGCATGCACATTTTTCTTAGATGAACAGGGAAGCTGTTCTGTTTGAAATTTCATTCCGGCAGAGTTCAGAAGAGGCAAAATAAAGATCCTGGAAGACCTCTTCAGACGATCTTTCTGCTTAAATTGCATAAGCTTTTGCGCCGTTCTTCGGAGTAAGGAGAGGACCTTGTGAAATTCGAGAGTAGCACTCTTCTCTTTCTGTATACAATCGCTGCGAAGACGAATTCGCTCCGCGCGACAAAAGGGCGCGCAATACTCATAAACCTGTAGTTTGCACTCCGCGTGTTCCAATACTGTACACTTTTTTTTGTTTCTTGATCGCAACTGAGCCTGCAAGAAATTTCTCGCTCCTAGAGCTCTTTGTGTGACTGAACAGCCCACCTGCGCCGCGCCCCTTGCTTCACGCTGCGAAATAATTTAAATAATTCAAGGAGCTTAATGCGTCGTCGATAGAAACTTTACAGACGGTATTTACAGCTGCAAGTGCGATAGCTTTATGCTGTGCGATAAACTGTGGAAGAGGATGGAGATTTGAAAGAGTGGCTTTTCAGTCCTCTAGAGGAGCGCAAAAAATTTTTCACCCGTTGGCGCTTAAGTTAAGAACTCTCGTTTTCACCACAATTTCAGTCCCAAGGTTATCAAGGTCGGGCGTGCAGAGGGCTTTAACTACAATTTCGGTACTCTAATTTAATGGGCACAGAGTGGTACGCGTATGACTCCGATTCCTTACCCGAGAAGAAGCCGAAAGTGCCCATAAGTGAGATTTGCATATCTTAGGAGTTGGAGCTCGCTTGACGTGCTCTGAAAGCGAAACCGCACGCACGTCTTCAGCAGCCAAAGTCTGTAGTCTCTGGGCTTCAGTGTGCGATAAGTACAATTATTTGTGCAGTGTGCACTCTAAATGCAAGTGTTCTAATTTTATTTTCCGCTGTCTGCTACGACACGTGCTCTTCGGCAGTATTCATTGTGAGTAGGAGATAGACTGATGCAGCTGAAGTAAGAGAAGTTTTACGCAAATGATTTAGGTACACAACACAATTGCCTATGCGCTTATGTGGACATACAGGTTGCTTAAATAAACGGTCATCCATGGTATCAGTTAAGGCCTTGACATCGCAAGGTTACTCGGGTTCCTGTCGTGCATAGTAAGACCAGACGATCTTCTCTGAGGAACCAGATTCAATCGAATGATAAGTTCGAGCTAATTACCCGGGTTTTAAGCGAATTTGACCAATATGTCTGTGAACGTGAATTAGTGGCCGAGTGATCGAACAACGCGTGAACGAAAAGTGATATGGAGGAACG